>NW_021369505.1:434441-459131 GCF_001605985.2 Dendrobium catenatum
TACGAAAATCGGGCAGAGTAACAACAGTTTGTCAAATTTACACAAAATCCTGCAAAAAGCACAAATTCCAAATTTCTCCAAATTACAGTAGAATATCCACGACATCAATACAAGACTATTATTCTATAGAATCCAAATCAAATCAAGTCCTGATATTTTTCTATTCAATTAAAATCGCATAGAATCAATTCCGACTGGTAAAATCATCGCAGAAAATACTCAAATCGTGTACAATAGTCATATCTATAACATACCAAAAGTTGTGCGGTGAAAGTTGTGTCAATATCAAATCAGGTCTAAAATTCGACTACGAAAACACAAAACAATGCACAACTCGGTCAAAACACAATATCTCTGAAAACAGAAATAGGATTCGGAGTCCTTACCACGAGATCTACACTTTCTCCAACAGCAGCGTCGGACGAAAAGTGCTCCGCGGCCTCCAAAACCCAGCTTTTCCTCTTTTCCCTTTCTCTTTCTCTCTCCTCAAAATATCTGTTTTTATAAAAATGATTTTCTCTCTCCTCAAAACGAGCTGATTTTCATATATCATTAGGCTGATCGGCCCGGCCGATCGCCAAATCGTCCCGGGACGATCAGACCAAAATCGATCATCCTGGATGGTTCCCAGAACTAGTTTCAGGCCGATATTTTGAACAGTACAGATCGGCCTGGACGATCTCACTATCGTCCCGGACGATCCTGGGAGGAAAATCCAAGCTAGAGAGGAACAGTAAGGGAACGAGGTCTCACACTATGTTTGGTTGTATAATAAGGAATTTCACTCCCAAGTTTGAAATTCTCCTTCACTCACCCGCTGAACTTTAAAACTTGTGAAGTATAGGTTGTTTCAAAGAAGGTGACATCCATGGTTTCAAATACTTTCCTAGAAATAGGGCAAAAACATTTGTAACCTTTTTTTGTCAGGGAATAGCCAATAAAGACACTTTTTTTTTATCTTGGGTCAAGCTTACTTCTATCTTGTGGATAGATATGAAAGGCAAAGCACCTAAAAACTTTAGGTGGAAGGTGAAGGTTTGATGATATGAATCGAGCATGAGGATTTGAGTAGAGTTTGTCTAGGTGTTTCAAATTTTAGAATCCAAGTAAGTAACCTATTTATTAGGTATGCAACTGTAAGAATGGCTTTCCCCCATAGATATTTTGGTACTTTAGTGAATAGCATAATAGATCTGGTGAATTTTAGGAGTTGCATATTTTTTCTCTAAGCTACCCATTTTGTTGAGGCATATATGCACATGAACTCACTTAGAATATTCGTTGGCTTGATAGGTATCTCTCCTTCAGGATAATTTCAACATTTCCTACGCGGAGTTCGAATATGAAAATAAATCATTTATTTCCCAAATCGATAATGCAGTGTTAGTTTATTCTTCGGGATAATTAACACTAATTATGCGGATTTGTCTAAAGAAATATTAAATATCAAATCAGTGGTACATTAACATTTAATTAGTCCACAGTACTGGCCAACATAATGTAGTTACATATTATTATAACTTGATGTGTGTGGTAGGACAGAGCAATAAAAATCTCTAGCTCCTAAATTAAAATCTTTCTTGTCCTAACCAACATGTTGTAGTTACATGTTTTTGTAGCATAATGTGTGTAATAGGATATGGTCCAAGATTTAAAACCTAAAAAAAATCTCATTCTTGTCTTAATTCTCTCATGATAGAATGGAAGTACTCTCTCCCATTGTCTGATTTTAAGATTTGAATTTTTGTATCAAACTAATTTTGAATCATCAGTTGAAATGATTTGAATACCTTTCAACTTCAGATTTTTCCTCATTAAATAAATGCAAGTGAATATAATATAATCATCAACAAATATCACAAACCACCTAGCTCAACTTATATTTTTAACCCTTGAGGATCCCCAAATATCATTATGAATCAAGACAAAGGGTTTAGAAGGTTGGTAAGGAACAATTGGGTAAGATGACCTAGTGTGTTTAGCCAATTGACAAGTTTCAAATTTGAACAAATTTGGATTTTTATTAATAAATAAATAGGGAAAAAGCTTTTCAAGATACATGAAATTTGGATGACCTAACCTATAATACCACATGATAATCTCTCAATCTTGATTGACTCTAGAACGACTTTCAACCAACAGACTTACAATAAGATGATTCTTAGGAGCAATAATTAAGGTTTGTATGGATTTGGGTGTATTGATGTAATATAACCTAGAACACATCTCAACATTGTCAATCTTCTTCTCCAAGTCTAGTTCTTGAAAAATACATACATTATTGGAGAAACTTATTAAGCAATTACTATCTCAAGTCAATTTATTAATGGAAATCAGATTGCACTCGAGATTGGGCACATAAAGCACTGATTTAAGGGTGATGGCTTATGTGACAAAAGCATAACCAGCACCCAAAACTTTGAATATTGAGCCATCAACAATCTTAATTATTCGATTTGAATGATAAGATTGATAGTCATGAAGGAGTGTAATGTCTTCTATCATATGATTTAATGCTCCTGAGTCAATAACCCAAAATTTTGACTGTTTTATACCTAAGTGAGCGTGTTGGCTGGTAGCAGGTTCTGGAGACTGTTGGTTTGTGATGTTGATAAGCATCAACTTTAGCATCTCTAAATGCTCCTTGGTGAAAGGAATAGCTTCAATTTTGATGGATTTATCTTGCATGGTGTTGACAGAGTTCACCTTACTTTCTTGTGCCGATTATTTTGCCTTCCAATCAACTGGTTTTTAATGAATCTTCTAACATGTATCCTTTGTATGTCCTGGTTTGGCACATTGATCACACCATGGTCTAGGAAGAGGAGAAAAGTTGTCTGCATATCCAGAGTTTTTGATGTTTAAACCGATAATATTTGAGTAGGAGGATGAGATCTCGCTATCCATGGACATGGTTGGGCTTCCTCGATTGAAAGAGAAGATGAATTTTGGGCAAGGACTACCGATGCTTGAAGAGAGGCTATCGACAGGATGATGGAGGGTTACCGTCGGTTGAGGGTTTGGAAGAAAGGCAGGAAGGTTTGCCGCTAGCACTCAGAGAGGCTTAGTATTTTCCTAGTCTTTGATACCATGAAAAAATTGTTTTGAGAGAAATTCTAATTCTATTATATTCCTTTACATATTTATACATTCTAGGAGAGTAAAAAGAAAAAAAAAAAGGAAAGACATTTAATCTAATTAATTATAATAATCTATTCCACAGATCTCTAACTGCAGGCCTCGGATTACTGCTCACGAATCCCCAACTGTAACCCTTGGATTGCTGCCCACGAATTGCTGACGTGGCCTCCCCTTGGTTGTGTGATTAAACATAACGTATTAAAACGACATAGAATAATTGCAATGTGCCTTTAAGGACATAAAATAGCAACTAAGAGTTTTGGTTGGTTGATTTAATTTTTATTTTTTGTTTTTAAAGATCTATTTTGGAAATCAACTAGTAAAAACATTAAATCCGACAAACTTTTTCTCTATGCACTTCCCATTTCCTAATATGATATTCTCCTTTTTTTCTCTCTCATGAAGCACGAACATCTTTTGCTCTTTCTTTAATATGGTGGTAGATCCAGAATTTTAGAATTTGTGGGGAGGGGCACTTGTTTAATAAAAAAATATTTCTCAAATTCTTTTCAGGGTAGGGGAGCAAATTCATATAAAACTTTATATCTAGAGTACATAATATTGTATTACATAAGCCTATATAAAGGGTATGCAAAATTTCGTGGGGCCATTTACACCAACCATTTCACTCCCGCCCACACACTAAATCCACCTCCACTCTCACCACAACCACATTTCCTTGGAACCTTATTTTATTTTAATACTCATAATCATTTTAATACTTTCTCATCTCCTTCAAATCAGTCTAGTCTCCATCTTTTCTTCCTCGCATGCGATAGATGCACATCTCAACAATCATTATTGATCATATTCTCACTAGTGATAGATTCACATCTTTGCTCTCAACAACAAAAAATTTGCATCTCCATCACAGTTGATCTATGTTTTCGATGGCATCTTTATCACCATTGATGCCTCTCGTTACCAATAATAGACACATCCATCTCTGTTGCTATTAATTTATCTTGCCCAAGTAACTTATCAATTGGTATGGACGGTAAACAAAATAGTTGGTCATTGCGATCAAAAGTAATGATGATGTTGGAAGGCATCGCAGAAGACTGGGTCGTGACCAAAGGAATAGGGTCAAGAAAAAAATTTCTTTTGAAGACACTTAACCATCTCAAACTTGTTTATGGTGAGCTTAGCAAACAAATTTTGTTAACTATTTAATCTATTTTTATAAAATAAATAAATGATTCCAAGCAAGGCCTAAGTAACTAGACCATTATTAATATGCATGATTCTAGGTAGTCAATGCCGCAAGCACACAGAATCTAACCCAGATCAAGAAATTTAGAGCACAATTAAAAGAATATACTAGCATTTTTTATCCCAAGAGGTCTGAGCTCATGATTGTTGCCACTTCCTTATCACGCTGTTTTACTAAGAAACAGAAGTGGTAAACACAATCCAATCTATATTCCAGAGATATGGTATTTAAGGAAAGCTGCTGCAGCAAATATGAAGCTGGTACACAAGACCAAGGCTCGTTTGGGACGGCTTTTTTATTGCTTCTTGAAGCAGCTTTATAGTACAAAAAATTTAATTTTTATACTAAAAAACTGCTTCAAGAAGCATGTGGGCCCCGAAAATTCGGCCCCGGCCTCCCCGCCGCGCACTGATATACTTTTTACTTGGCGAGGGGAGTTTTAACAGATAAGTTCCGGGGTAAATTTTGGAAGGCAGATGGGTTCGTAGATAAGACACTACCCAGAGATTTCGCCCTCATTTTGAGGGGACTTTATGATCTGAGTTCTGGTTTCCTGTAGGCGCAAGCCCCTATAGTTAATTACCCCTCCTGATCACGAGAGAGAACTTTCGATTAAGGCTAGTCGTCAATCAGATACGTAGAGAATACGTGTTATCTGGCATATAGTAACAGCATAGGTTTGGAAATTTGGAGATTTGTGAGATTTGATATTTAAAATTGAAAATTGCACCATCTTACACTTAAAGCGGATGGTGGGGGAATGGATGATAGACCCGATCAAGATCCCAAGGTTCCGTCGTCCCGGGCCATCGTGATCCCTGGTCTACTTAGTCAGAGGAGGTAGTCGCCCCAACCTGACAGAAGGATCCTTGTCGGCAGCCATGGGTTGCTTTGTCCAAGGGGACCTTGTAGACCTGGGATGGGTATTTACTTAAGGAGACAAATTTAAATCCACCTTAGCTAACAGAGGGCTTTGTGCCCTATCAATCATATCCTATTGATTCATATCTCAAGGATTTGATGCCAATAAGGAACGTAACGGCGCTGGCCATAACCAGTATTTCGTGATGCCATTTGGCGGCAAAACCACTCGGTTCAGAGGGCCCCGGGTCATAACCGTTTATCCTGCGGTGCCATTTGGCGGCAAACCGCCGGTCAGAGGACACGTACCACGTCCTTACTGGCAGGAGACTGTTTTGATAATGAATCCTAGTGATATTTTCGACTAGGCATTTGGCTCTTTGTGAGCTAGAGTTATATTTGAATTTGTCCACCTCGACAAACTGTTGCGGGGGTGGATGTATTTTGTTTTAAGTGTTTATAGTTGTATTTCAATTTTAAATATTTTTTGGATTTTGGGATTTTTGGGATTTTTTAGATTTTCTGGGATTTTGGGTGGAGCTTTGGAGTATTTGAAATGGACTTTGGATATTTGGGAGACATTTGAAAATATTTGGGAACCCCTCCGGTTGAGATATGCATTCAACACGGCCATCATCGGGGTGTTTGGGGTCACTTTCACTTGATTAAACCTTGTCGACCTTATCGACTTGATGATAGGGGATTGACTTTCGTAAGCTTTGAGCCTTTATTAGTGAATTCTTTTGATTTTAGGCTTTGAAGGCCTAATATGAATGTATTAAAACAAATATTATGGTCGTCATAACCACATATTTGTTTGTTGGTTCGAACCTTGTCGACTCCTATTGATCCGTATAGAAGGATCGGGTTCGAATTAGAATTCACTTATTGACCTGTGCAGCATCCCTAGACGTCACGTGTGTAACAATAACACGCTCGCCGGGGCCCATGCGGGTTTTATAATTGCTTTTACCCCTTTTAGTGTACCTATGTGTATACAAACTATTGTGCACGTGCGGGGGTATTTTAAAATCATTTGTGGACGCCTTCTGTCTTCTTGTACGAAGGTTGCAGACCCGGTGGCACTGCATTTGTTATAATTATTTCATATTTGCTTGCAGACAATATGTTGGATGCACGACTACTGTTCATCAAGAATAAGCAAGCCTCTATAATTTTATCCAACACAATGTTCAAAATTTTATTGAATTGAGATTCATTCAGTCTTGATTTGATTTGGCTTTCTCTTTCCAGAACTCATATAGAAATCAATAAGTGATTTATCAATTATGCCGTCTTCTTTGTTTTCTATTGTTGGCTTGATGAACTAATCACTTCTAACTTGGATGATTGCAGGGGTGTCAATTCGGGTCAACGGGTCGGGTTCGGGTCGAACCCGAAACTGACCCGGCACTGTTCGGGTCAACCCGAACCCGACCCGTTTTTAAAAACGGGTCAGGTTTCTGGACCCGAACCCGACCCGATTCGGGTCCGGGTCAACCCGACCCGACACGAATGACCCGGAATTGACCCAAAATTGCTAATTTTCGGGTCAAAAATCGGGTCAATCTCGGGTTTTCGGGTCAAAATCGGGTCAATCTCGGGTTTTCGGGTCAAAAATGAGTTTTCGTGTCACTTTCGGGTCACTTTCGGGTCAATTTCGGGTTGGCGGGTCAACCCGAACCCGACCCGATTTTTAAAACGGGTTGATTTCATGAACCCGAACCCGACCCGTTTCGGGTTTGGGTTGACCCGAACCCGGATTTTTCCGGGTCGGGTTCGGGTCGTGTTTCGTGTCGTGTCAAAAATTGACACCCCTAGATGATTGTATCCTTACCAATGCCTTACACTTCAAAATCAATGACCAGTATCTTGAATCACTAACTTGCCATTTTCATTGCATTACTGTATTTTGACATACTGAATGTGGAATGGATCTTTGGTATCAACTTATGATCATTAGCACATAATGCGTTATCATCCACTTTGAAATGCATATATATTAATGCGTCTATATTACAGAATAATCATTATTGATCTTTTGTATTTATCCGTAGATAGCACGCCATATGTACGACAAGTCTCCTTTCATAATTCATAGGCATCTACATTTGTTGTAGTCATCCGATATTTATAGAGAACTACTGTATTCATTTGCAAGCTAGCTCCATATTCATAGCAGACTATTGTACGCATCTATAAGCAAGTGCAGTCCTTTGATTATTTGTGGGACACTATGTTTCTTGCATATGACCTTTTGATGTCATTGAGAGTTTGTATGTCAGCTTGTGTTGGTTGTAGGAGAGTCAAATTTTGACTTGAACTTAGTATGCAATCTTCAAACATTTCTTCTTTGCACTATCACTCTCTTTCTTTACATATGCATATAGGAAATATTATCATTGCATATGATTGATCAAATATTGTGGCTTGTTATTGAATTGCATTTGATTGTATGTTCATTCACTTAAAGCACGGTCCCTTGTTGAAATTGTTTGGGTTGGGTTCTTTGAGATTATCCCAAATTACAATCTCTAGTCATCATTCCTTCAAGTTTACACCAAGTTCAAATCAAAGTCTTCTACATTTGTTTGAGTCTCTTGTAGTCAAATTGAAAGTCTTTGTTTGAGCTCAATTGTCCAAATTAAACTAGAGTTCCTTGCACTTAGCTTATTTGATTCAAGTTTAGGTTTTAATTATTAATTATTTGATTTCAAATAAGTCCCCTGCGTTCAATCAAGTTCAAGTGCGGTCGTATGTTTAACTCATGTGAGTTCAAGTTCTAGTTCTCTTGTTTCAAGTCCAAGCTTATGTTATCTTTCCAGTTCATTTAGAGCTTTTATTCATTTAAATCAATTGCATCAAGTCCACAAGTCCAATTTTGTTCAAAGTCAATGTTTGTATTTCAGACAAAAATTCGGCAGCCTCCCGACGTCTCCCCAGTTTGGGGGAAAAACCAAGAGACTGCCTACCCGCCACGTCAATAAAGACGTGCACGGTTGGTGTTTGTGAGACACTGCGGCAGTGTTTTTTTTGTTTTTTCTCCCACCACGCCAATAAATGCGTGAATGGGGTTTTGAAAAGCATTTTTTTTTTAAGAGGCAGTTTGCTTTCCCCCCGCTCGGGAGTACTTATGAGTGACCCCGCTTCGCCGTACGTGCCGCACCGGGGTCCCATCCCACCACGCGCAATAAAGGCGTGCATGAGGCGGTTCTTCAGTTTGCCACGAACATTGAAGTAGGGTTTTGAGTTTAGAAAATTTCATACCTTCGCGGGGTTGTCGTGGTTGGCACGTGGATCGAGGGGTCACTCACCTACCTCGTCGTAGGTGTCGCACCGGGTTCCCTCCTACCACGCTCAATAAAGGCATGCTTAGGTGGTTTACCGTTTCGACACGAACGCCGAGGAAGGAGAGGGAAGGGGGAGAGAGTAAGCATTTTCTTATTAATTATAATTAATTGAAAATAATTAACTAAATTTTATTAAAATTAATTAAGACAATAAGTTATAATTAATTATAACTTGATTGATATTAATTAAATCTAATAAAATATAATTAATTAATAATAATTAACTTATAAATTATGATTAATTAATAATAATTTTAATTAATTATATTTAATTAATATAATTACAATTAAAATAAATTATATTATTTAAATGAAATAATAATCCCTTAGTTCGGCAGATTCACGGGATTAGGTCGAACAGGCGCGCGAAATGGAGATGTTACCTTCACGACCAACGAGCTCCCAGTTGCTTCTTCCGATCAAAATGGAGTAATTTCTAATCCTAAGGAAGGGAAAGTCGGAGATGGAGCTAAGTCGAGCGGCAATGGGAGAGAGGCGTCGATTTCGCAAGGTAAGAGGTCTCTCTCTCTCTCTCTCTCTCTCTCTCTCTCTCTCTCTCTCTCTCTCTCAGCCGACGGGTATGGGAGGATCGGAAGAGGTGGAGTTCGGGAGGTGCGGTCAAGCCAGCTAAGAGGAGCGTCGGCCTCTTCTGAAGGCTTGCGGCAGTGGGTGCTTGGTCCGGCGGGATTGGGTAGTCCGGTCGTGGCTTTGGAGTCGAGAGCCTGCGACAGAGTGGGAAGAGGGAGATACGGTCGGGTGTTGGCTCTATCGAGGTCGGATGGAGCTCAGGTAGGATCGGAAGTTTGGGCTTTGGTCGGGTCAGAGAAGAAGAGTAGCGAATGGGGAAGAGCAGGGTATCGGAGCTTGATCGAAGTCTCGCGTGGGAGGAGCGAAGATCGGGAGAGCTCGCGATTGTGGAAGAGGGGGTCGTCCCGAAGGCTTCAACTGGTTTGGTATTTAATGACGAGGATAACGACATAAACGAGGCGTTGTCATGGGAATAGCAGAGGTTTTGACATGAGCGGCGCCGAATCTACAGTTCCTCGGCGGAATTTCAGCAGGGATTTCGGCAGAAATCGTGGATCCATCGGGTAAGGTATGATTTTGAGCTTCTCTTTTTTTTTTCCTTTGGATATAGCATACAGGTCAACAAAGCAGTAAAAAAGTTGTCTCAAACGAAGCCTAAGAGAGGATGACTCTCTAAACATGGGAGCACTGAATTCAATTAAGTAAATTTATATCCAGCAGTGGTTCAATTTTCATTTCAGCATATTTGACACCAAGTTGTGTTCCAAGAAACAGATTATAAGAGAAGTTATGGTCAGAGAAAAAAGGGTGTAGTTTGTAGTTATCAGCTAGAGAAAACCTATCTAAAACTTTTAACATAACAGGGGTTTTAAATAGCACAAGATGAAGAAGTTCCAGGCAGTAGAGAATTCTGAATATCTGTGGTGCAAAATAAATGTAATAGAGAGCCAAAAATAGATTGAGACAGTAAGCATGAATTGTATGATGGACGATATGATTAACGAAATTAAAAATCATTAAAATAACATACTCTTCTTTATATGATAAAAACCAATATTCTTGATCTGCATTGCATAAAGAAGTACAAAATCTCTACTCAAACTATTAATAAATTTATTTTCAATTCTAGCACAATGTTTATGATCAAAAGATTATTTTTTTTAGGAACTCTACCCACCTTAGCATTTTATACCCCATTTTCTTATACAAATTCAAATAATTCAAATTTTGAAGATTAGAGTATAGCACAAGTTCTTTTAAGTAACCGAAAATGCCACCAATAACGAAGAATTTGCATAATAATATAGAAATTCTCTACCATAGTTTAAATATATATGTTTAAGGAATTGAATGACCCAAATGTATCATTTAATATAGTTAAGATTTATTTTGATATTTCATAAAGAGTCAAGGGACCATTTTTATCTTTTTTTCTAATTTATAATTAGTGACAATGGTAACAAACACTTTGATAATCGCCTCTAAAAAATAGTCATACCATGCACATTAAATATCATAATATGAGGAAGTTTTAGTCGATCATTAATCATTTAAACCTTATCATAATAAACAACTAATTCATCCCCAAATACAATAAATCCTAAGAAGATTATAAATGAAGTCACAAAACAACACTTCTTCATATTCAGATATAACTTTTTTGCTTGTTAAGCCTCAAATGTCTTTATAGAATATATCAAATGATCATTCCATGTCTTGTTATAGATTAAATATCATCAAATTAAAATATCACAAAACATAATCCATTTTTCACACAAAAGTGCTATTTATAATGATTAATCCATATGGCATCACAAAGCATTCATATAATCCATATTTGATTTTAAATATAGTTTTCCATTCATCACCTTCCCTCACCCCAACATGATTATATCCATTTCTCAATTACCCTTAAAAAATATCACATGGGCATTCATCATCTCTAATATATCATGTAATTGAGATACATGAAATATATATTTGATGGTGATTTTATTGATAGTGTTATAGTCTACACACATTTACTAGCTCCAACTTTTCTTAGGTGTAACCAAAATAGGTGCAATTCAAGGAATTATCTGATAGGCATAGACTGGTCCTCCACTTGGACCGGCTCAAGCAATACAGCAAGCGGAAGCCTGCTATTCCGCAGGCTCCAAATCCCACCCCCCTTAGGATAGGGTCCACTACCTAAGGGAGATAGAATGAGGGATGTTTAGTCCTTTAGTGTTATTTTGATGTTTGTTTTAAGTAGAAGTTTGTATTAGGGTTAGGACATTATGTTTGTTTATTAAATTTGGGTTGGTGCTTGGTGTCTTAGGCTCTAACAGTGTCTAGAGAGTTCGGAGAAATCGATCCTCCTCTCAAATCGAGGATCTATTGTATCTTGGTATTTTCTTTCCGTTTTTCTTTGATTATCACAATAATATTGCTGTTTTTCCTGGTTTGGTTGGGGTTTTTGTGGAGAAATATTGCTGGAATCTTAAAATTGATAGGTTCCACTTGAGTTTTTCAAGTGTTTACTATCATTATCCCCTTTCCCTAATAAATCCATTTCTAAGTAAGCCATCAACCCATCATTTCATTTCAACATATTATGTTGGATTCATACTATAACTAGTTAACTAGGTAAGGATGATTCAAGGACTAAATCAATAGCATGTTGTGCATCCTCAATGGCGGCCACTCGTTAAAAAGTTCATCAAGACAAATGCTTTAAAACCAATCAACAATTTATCAAAGTCACAACATAAAACACTATATTATTTAATACAATAGTTACTAAAATCTAGATCGCTCCTCCTTGCCCACCCTTTTTCTCAAATGTATGTTTACTTAGAATATAAAAAATTTTCTTGGCTTCATTGGGACCAATCAATTGTTTTGCAAATTCAGACTTACCCTAAGGCTTTATAGGTTTAAAAACTACCCATGCCTCATAAGTCCTGAAAGCATATGAATTACAACTCCCAAAAATTATTAAGGTACAACTAAGGTCTATCCAAAATAATAAAGCAACATCCATGCGCAACACATCACGTGAAATTCTAGCAATATAGGAAGCTAATTAAATTGAAATTGGATGTCTCTAACACACAAATATATAGTAGTTTAATCTACCAAAGATACCTTAATATACGTAGTTGTGGTTCAAGTTTGAAAATTCATGTTGTTTAAGGCAAATTTACACAATTCTCACTATCAATTATAAGCTTGAAAAAACTTCTCCCCATACTTTAAATAAGTTTGAAAAATCACAAGCATCTTCATCAAAATCCTTAATTTCATCATCTTCCTCATTCACATTTATATGCAAGCACTTTACTAGGATACTCACAAGTATAATGATGAATCTAATAACAATTATGATGCTCCGACACTTCACCTCAAATAGGTATGCAATGTTAGGCAAGATAATCATCCAACATGTCAAAGATTTGTTCGATTAAAAAAATTGGGCATACGTGTCTAACACGCAATTCAAATGTTTTATTAAAAAAAATTAAATATAATTTCTTGTATTTCAAAATTTTATTAATTGAAACAATAAAAATGAAATTTCTTATTTCCTCTCCATAAATCAATTGATAGCACTCGATACCCCATTCAACAAATATTCTCATTGTCATTTCTCTCTGGCGGGTCATAGATAGGGTTTCACAATAATATTTGATATCATCATAACATCGACATTTAATACCATCCTAAAATCAACTTTTCAAAATCATCCCAACATCGTAGCTCGATGCCAACAATTTATATACCTATAATCATGCCTCCGCAGAGTCTTGACATCTCATCTTTGACCAACATCATCTCAACATTAACAATTAACATTGTCTCAACATTGATGTCGGATGCCCATTGGACATCTTTGATGCCCGACTCTCAACAACATTGTCGTCTAACTCTCAATGTCTGACACATGACATCAACGTGCGACACTCAACATCCTAAAATTAATCATTTTAAGCACAAATCTTAATTAACTATCTTATTATCTATCAATTATTCTTAATATTATTTTTTTACAAATTTTATACACTATTTTTAAGTTATAAAAATTATAATATCATGTCCAACTCGTATCCATATTCTATATTTTTAATAATTGATGTGTCTGTGGGCTCCGAAAATTCGGCCCCGTCCTCCCCGCCGCGCGATTTCATTTTTATTCGGCGAGGGAGTTTTAACGAACTAAGTTCCAGGGTAAATTTTGGAAGGCAGATGGGTTTGTAGATAAGACACTACCCAGAGATTTCGCCCTCATTCTGAGTTCTGGTACTTAAAACATGTCTTAGAAGAAATATATAACCCAAATGCAAATGTGGTAGATCTATCTCCCTTTATGATCTTTATTAACTATAGTATTACTACCCTTAGATGTGGTAGATGCAACATATTAAAATTGATTGATTTTACAGTCAAACTAATTAATAAACTTCTTAGACATGGCAAATTTGGCATTTATTCATAGTAAAGTTGAAAAACATGCTTGAGTGATTGAATATGGTGATCTATCATCTCTCTTATGTTTAAGATACCATACCATACCTAGAGCTAGAGTGTAGTTTCAGCTTCTTCAATGATCTTAGAACACATCAATAATTCTTCAAATTGCTCATGTATGTCATAGTTGTTTTAGTTCATTGCTTCAATAAATTAAATTTATCAAGAAAATAGTTATTATATGATAAAACCAAACATTTTTTTTTTAAATTTGTTTCATTTCAATCTAAGATGTAGTAGATTCCCTTCCCATCCTTTCCCAATTTTTTTCATTTTCATCCAATAAAGTTGACCTAGCTCAATAAATTTTATTTTTGTGAATCCTACTTGTCATTCATCAAACATAAATTGACATTCAAATAAGTTATCTAGATATAATAACAAGTCAACAAGTGCTCTAGGATCACTTTGACCATCACAGGCAGGTACATCAACTCAAACTTATATGACTATGCCATCTACATAAATTTTTTGACATCTACGGTTTCAATAAACATCATTGTTACATATTCTTTTTTTATCAAGATGAATCACTTATCTTCTACAATAATTAACATTCAAACAAATTGGTTCATTATTGTGGTTGGAATTCGTTTTCAATCACGTGCATGGACTTGATTGACTTTCAAATTATCAATTCTTGTTTTAATCAAATTAATCACAACACAATTGATTTTTCTTCCTCAACAAGTCAACCAATTGATTTTGTCCAAAATAAGGAGATTATCTCCCCAAAAATTTGATAGTTACACTTATATCGCATTTGAAAAAGCCACATGTCCAACTTGCACTCCCAAGATTGAAATTAGAAAGAGGTTTTATTCAAGCTAATGTTAATAATTTACATGCCTCATAACCTCAATTTATAGACTTTTTAAGTTGCTAGATATAACTAGCATGAAATAAACCCAAATTGATTCCAAAAAAACAATCATGTTCATATTTTAAGTTTGACAAAAATTAGAAATTAAATAGCCACATGAAGTCCTTTTCCTGTGAATAAAGGCTATAATTGCAAGGAAAGGCCCATAAAACAAACTATGAGTAGCCGCACTCGAAACCAACAGAACAACAAACCACAGGTAGCAGCATTCAAAACCTCTCGCAATAGCAGCATAATAATAATGTCCTATATAATAGCATGTATAATAACTGTCGAATTTGGATAACCACGTTGAATTATTCCCTTGATGCGATCAAATAAGAAGTTAGTAATCAAGATCTATGCATGTTATGCTATGCTAAGTTGTTAAACCATCTTATCTATGCATACTATGTTGAGGAATCTAGAGGAAGATGGTACCAGTTAGACACAATTAGAAAGAAACTAGCAGTTTCTAATAACTAGAAGTTTCTAATAGATACTAAAGGATTTGTGTGCATGAAATGCGACAATGCTGAATTAATGATTTGATTCCCCATCTGCAACTCTTAATTAATGTATCCTACCGAAAATTAGTGATTCTAATTACAAACTAGTAATTTATGACATTTGTGCAGTTTTTAAAGTCTGTATATGACATATTATCTAATTTAATAACTAATGATACAGAAGATATTAATTCCATTCGTGACGAAATACTTCTATTCTATTATCTAAAATTAGGAGTCAAGACCTCAAAGATAGAAACTGGAATACCACTGTTACCTTTAGAGAGTGGGATGAGGACGATGCATGCCAAGTTGAAAGACCAGAAAGTCCAATATCATATGAAATACTCCCATCAGCCTTGAATAGTCCATAATGCTTCTCAGAACTTGGTCCTGGCTTTGAATCCTCATTAAACAAGGCAAACATATATGCTTTGATGACAATTTTCGGTCTACGTGGTGTTCCTTTTCTCTTAAAGAGCCTTTTGCGTAGATTATAATTGTATGTTCGAGCATTCTGTGTTGAAGCTCCTGTTTCATCTTCGTCGCCACTAGAAGCCCAACCTGTCTCAGTAACCTCAACTACCATCTTACCATAGCCAGCGGCATCCAAAGCAGCATAAGCTGCATCTATCTCAGCATCAAACATGTTGTCATAGTGCAGATTAGTTATAGGGTCGAGTATTCCGTGGTTCGGCTGGAACAAAGCATAGTTAAGGTCAATATGCTGAGGATCACTTTTGTATGCTATGAATGGATATATATTGAGAGAGAAAGGAGAGCCGATCTTTGAAAAGAAATCCAGGATAGGCTTCATATACTGGAATATACTATCATTAAATGTGCAATTTGATGGAGGATATGAGTTAGCAAAAACAGCCTGTGAGTGTGGTGAGGAGATTTGAATAAGATCAGCGAGCTGAAGCCGAGATAGAGCCTTATACACATTCTTTATTGCACCAAACAATGCTGCTTCCAGATCCTGATCTCCTCCTCCAAGCACTTCATTACCGACTGCAATTCCTCTGATATGTGTATCAGGTAACCATGACTGCACATTTTCCTTGACCCATTCCATGGCCCGGTCTTCACTTGCATTTACTTCTTTTACATGGTCATTACTGAGCCCGACAACTAACTCAAGCCCAGAACCCTTAAATGCTGTTAGCACATCATGATCAGAATCATAAATCTTAACATTCTTGATCTTTACTGCTTTAAGAAGCGAAACTACTTTTTCAGGTGCAGGAATATTATCAGCTATCCTACCATAATTTACACCATAAGTTCCAGTAAATGCCCTAACTGTCCAGATGCCTACAAACAATAGGAAAAAGGCTAAAAAACCACAGCGAAATTTAAATAAAGAGGTAAAGATTTTATCTTTTGTTGATCAATGCGACAATGACTAAGGCTTCCTTTTGGGCAGCTTTCTTACTCTCTTAAAGCAGCTTCTAGTACAAAATTTTTAATTTTTTTACTAAAAAGCTATTTTAAGAAGCAATAAGAAAGTAATCTCAAACAAGGCAATATTGCATCCGGTAACTGGACACGGAGGATAGTTTTGGACATCCAATAAAAACTTGCCACGTCACCTGCGCTTTTGACTTGCGCTTTTCCTGCGCTTAATTTAAAATAATATTTTATTAATATCCGAACCTATCTCCCTGTCCGGTGACCAGATGCAATAATTTGCCCTCAAACAAAACCTAAGTCCTATGATAAAACCATAGAAGCACAAAATTGGAGTAGAGCGAGACAAATAACACCAAAAGGTCTTAGAGAGACAAAGCAGACAAATATCTTCTTCGGCCAATTTAAGTTTTAAAATTTCCCGTGATTACTTAAAGAGAAAATATTGTATAAAACCTGATTATGATATGAAAGAAAACAAAACAAATTAATGAGAATGGTATGAAAGAATAACAGAAACCAAGTACAACAAACTGAAATACATACAAATTGCTGAATCAACAATCAGAACAAAGACAAGAAAAAGTGGAAAATGGATAGGAATAATGAAAAAAACCAACAACATAGAAATATCATTAAGTCTCCTAAGCATCATAGGACATGATCAATTTTCCTTAAAAAAGACAAAATTTCTTAGAGACAAGTATAAAAAAGAACACAAAGTTACTGTAGGAACATCTAATTAAGAAATATGTGCTGGATAACCCCACCAGAATCAAGAGTCCAGAACAAGACGCACAAAGCATAAAGTAAGTAATCGATTGACAGAAGAATTACTCAGCAGAGCTCATGGCATCAATCTAAACCCAAAAAAACTTCCTAGTCCGATATCCACTCAAAATTTTCGAGAAACCCCGCTGAACAAAGCTTAATTTGACCCGGAAAGGCGAAATGAAAGTAGCAAGATTGCCGGTTAAAACAAGAAAGGAAAGAATTTGAATTCACCATGTAAGGTGGTCACCAAAAGGAGACATCTGACAACCGGAGCTAAACTCCTCATCTCCTTCGCGGGAGGCAGCGATCACGAGAGATACAGAGCCGCAGGGGAGCCTTGGGAACTGAAACCACACTTGAGAGGGGTTTTCTTTGTCGGTGATAAGCAAGCTCGACACTTCCGTCGAGAAATCGATGTCTTCGCCGGAGATCGACCGGTGGATATAGATTGGAAATGGAGTCTTGCGCATTAGGAGGTCAAGCAGGAGACCACCGCAGCGGCGACGAGAGTGGGACTGGTGACTGAAGCCACCAAAAGCTTTCCTTGGTGTGAACGATTTTTATTTGGTCCGTGGTAGAAATCGAGGAACGGAAGGGTATGGGAATGTGTATATATTATACGAAATTATTACAAAAAAAGTTTCAAATTTCAAATTAATTACCTAGCTCTTTACCGTATTGCTACTAATTTATATGATCTAAAGAGTTAAGACGTCTGCAGCTTTTTTTTTTTAAATAATTATAAATTATTATCAGATTTTTTTTTTGAATAATTAGAGAGGTTTATCATTGTGAGAGGGAGAGAGAATATCATGCCTATTTATGTAATGGAATATCCACCTACTTCATGAACTAATGCATTTTGTTAAGGGTGTCATTGTGTCAATATTTGACATGATCTGAAAATTCGACCAGGACTTGAACCCGATCTGAAAATTTCAGGTTTGGGTTGAATTGAACTTGAATCAGATCGGGTTCAGGTTTACTCGAAAACCCAGGAATGACCCGGAACCCACACTGCCCGCACTGACCAATCCTAACTAGAGCTGCCTGCGTAGTGTCTCGAGGCCAAGCCCGGGTCTTGCGTCGCGTCTCGAGGCGGCGAAGCTAATCCACGTGAACCGCGTCGTTATGCCAGTCGCACTGACCTGCCTGCCTGTTGTTGCCGCGTCGCGTCCCGCCATCCCCTCTGTCCCGAGTGACAACACTTCCAGATTCCACTGCACCGGTTGTTGGCCCGCCGTTTCCAGCTTTGTCGTGTCCTTAGGCCGAACCCGACCCATAAGTCGAAATTGACACCCCAACATTTTGTCATGTCTGTTGTGTCTATTACAAAATTTGATTTCACTCATATGAATGTTTAACTAGTGTGATACTCTTGTATGCATATCATAGTTCAAGTCCAATAAATTTGTTCAATTAATGATTGTGCATATAATTCAAATTTGATTTTATGACCAGCCTTCATGAATGTCGATGGTGGCAAGGAAGAAGAAACCAACGACAATAAGGAGGTCGAAGAACACGGTGGCAACAAAGAGGAAGGCAATTTCTTCTCAAAGCTAAATGCTAATCAAACTAGTTTCTATCATGGCTTTGCCTAGAATTCGCGAGTTGAGCTTGAGCCCATTTGTTTCTAGCGAACTGAGTTCAAGCTCAAGTTATTCTTGATTTGAGCTTGACTTGACTCATTATACACCAAATCCTAACCTCTATGCGCCTTAATTTCTTATTTCTTGCTTTTGGCTCCTAAGGGGATTTTGGCCAAGCTTGTGGCGTCCTCATGACAAGCACTTGTTCATCGATTACATGTAATATCACCTCATTTGTTGTTATCTTGCTTCCTTTATTTCTTCTTAATTTCTAAATCCCTCCCTAGTTTCCCTTCTCACCCTCGACTAGGCTAGATTCACCCTTGGTCGCCACCGCTAATGGCGACCGCCCAAAACTAGTCCACACTGGTGATCGAAGATGATCAGCTCTTAGCTCTATAGCTATAGCTGGCGATCGTTTAGTATCATATATGACAGTATATGCATGTCTATGCCAATTAGTCCATACATTCATAATAGTCAAATATTATACTATTTTATTTCTTTTTTGTTGCTTATATAATTGACAGTATGAGAGCTTATAAGCAGCAAAAATATACTATACATTCGGGGTGCAAACTAGTCTAGTCGAGTTTAAATCAGAGGGTGTTCGAGTTGAGCTCGTCTGTCAAATACTGAGTTCGAGTTCGAATCAACATAGAAAAAAAAGGCTCGTCGAGCTGCTCGAGTGGCATTTCAAACTCAATCCGTCTGTCAGTGCCAACGTCCGCTATACGTCGCCAGGGCTAGCATCTGTCGCCCGTCGCCAGCTCCAGCGTTCGCCGTTCGTCATCAGTGCCAGCGTTCACCGTCTGTTGCCAAGGCCAGCGCCCCCATCATGTGTCAAGCTTCCGTCATCGAGCTTTCGTCCGCATCGTCGAGCGTCCGTCGAGCTTCCTTCCGTGTCCGCCCGCGAGCTTCCGTCCGCGTCCGCTAACTTGCGCTGTCGAGATTCCATCATCAAGCTTCCGTCCCACTAGCCTCGTCGTCAACTTTTCCCACATGCGAATTCATTTTCCCGCCCACGATTGCATTTCCCGCCGCTGATTTCATATGCGAGCAGCTCGACGAGCTCGCGAGTCGAGCAATGGGTTGTTCGAACTCAAGCTCGATAAGGTGTCGAGCTCGAAACCGTGTTCGAGCTCAACTCGTCGAACCTGTTACCGAGTCGAGCTCGAATCAGCTTGCTAGCCGACTTTACATGGTTGCACCCCTACTATACATATTATAAAATTTCTAATTTGTATAAGTATAATTTTAACAAGTTGGCGTTGCAATTGCGATGTTTTACTAGTCGTTGAAAAGCAGTCTTTAAGCAAAAGCATGGAGCTAATGATCTTAAAAGAAGCATTGGACTGTTAGCTTTATGCATGGAATCCACCAGTTATCTATCCATAAAGTAATTAAGCAAAGCATGGAGCTTGAAATATAATTACATAAAGATTATCCAGAAAGTAAGGAAAAAAAGTTACAGATCTATCATCTTTAAACTTGTCCGCATTTGTTTTTCATATTGCATTCTTGCAAGATATTCCATTAATTTACTTAGGGAAGAAGTCTATTGACTTTAGGAAGAAAGAGTAATTGTGAAAATATTAAGTGAAAGAAAAAAAGAAAGTAGAGAGGGAAGAATTTTAGAGTGATAAATTTTGAAATTTTTGTCTTGAGAAATCATCCTGCATTGAGTAATCGATAGGGCCGATTTCATAGAAAATAGTCGTCTGCTAGGGCTTATTGTTAGGCCTTATTAGTGCACTGGAACGAGTTTCTTTATCATATTTGTTTGCTTACGATGAGTTCTTTGATAAGCCAACGAGTATGAAAGTGAGTAGATCTAGTTAATTTGGCTTAGAATAAACTTGATTTATCTTGAACAGAATTGCCTTGCCTTAAACAAAATTTTCTAAATATTTGGATGTACAAATATGAATATTTTGTTAATTAAATTATATGTATGTACTAATATTTTGATAACCCATTCGGTCATAATCTTTACTAATTATATCATCATGGGGATAAAAGTCTCTTGAAGGCTTCTTTTGATTCCATAATGCTTCTGAACTTTATCTTTCATTGATGCAATTAAGGTTCAATTTTTTATGGGATTTTTGAAAGGTTCCATTTCATTATGGTGCTGATTGGTTGAATTACATAAAGGGTGTAAAATATTTTAAATGTAAGGGTTTTGAAAATTTTTTATTTTAATGGTAAAATATTTTAAATGTAAGGGTTTTGAAAAAATTTTTATTTTAATGGATGAAAAATGAATGCAAAGTAAAAAATATATATAAATTTAGTGTAAATCATTAAAGTTCATATTTGAGGTAAATCAAACTTCACCCAGTTTTGAGTAAGAAAGATTTACACCGCAAGCAAGCTTGCTCGACCGTCACCGCCACCGCCACCGCCACCTTCCCCAGGCCAGTGCCATTGTCACAGGCTGTCGCCGCCGCCTCCACTTGTCCACAAGCCATCATTGCCAACCATCGGCTACCACCACCACAGTCACCAACTGCTCCCAGCCACCACCAATTACAGGACACCACCCTTTGTCGCCACCACTTACAGCCGGCCACCACTGCCGGCCACCACCAACTCTACTAGCTCGTCACTATCATCTTTAAACTTTACATTACATTCATTTTACTTCAAATCAAACAAAAAAAAAATCATTCACGTGAATTTACTTTATACTCATCAAAATAACTCTAAAAGATTTCTTTTACTGAATTCTTTTTATACTGCATTTCTTTTTTAGCGAACCAAACAACCCTTATGTAAGAAAATTGTTGGGCCAAAAAGGACATGTCAACACTATCTCTAATGATAGTGTGATAAAGCTGCACATAACAGTTCAGATTTGTGATAAAGCTGTCCTCAAAACCTCAACACTACCTTCCACTTATCAGCATAATTATCTCTGTTGCTATCTGATGCTTTGCAGCCTCCACCTTCTACTTCCTCTGCTAAGTCTACTTCAACTGCTAAGCAAGGGCAGTTTTGTAATCACTTTATAGTTTTGCTTAGTGTATACATAGTGGTACTGTTCCAGTTATTAAAACATGAATATAAGTTCAATTTATGCTCTTTTTTTGTTTTCCTTCTTCCTCCTCTGCTCTAAATTTCTGTAGTTATACTCCCATGCAAACTCACCAATGTTCTCCCATTTGTTCTAGAGTTGTGATTCCAACTTATTTATGGTTTGACTCTTTCTTCATGGTATTAGAGCTTTCAAGCTTAACAACCATTTCCTGTTTCCATGGCGGAGTCGACGAACTCCTCAACCAACACACCGGCAACACCAGCACCTATTACAACATAAATGGTGTTTTTATTCCTCCCATTATTAAATTTCTTGATGTAAACATCAAAAGTGTTGTCCACATCCAACTCGTAGCAGTCAACTACCCAACATGACGATATCAGATTCACAAACTGTTTACTACAAATGGTTTCTCCGGCTACCTTGATGGAACCATTGTTTGTCCATCCAAACACATTATTTCAGAAATAGGCCAAGCATCTCCCAACTCTCAATACAATCATTAGGTGCTTATAGATTATAATATCGTTGTGTCACTCTTCTCTATTTTACCCCACATATTAAACCTAGATACTTGCTCTTCCATCTGGTCTACGCTCCTCCAGCGTTGGCTTCAGTCCTTGAATTGTTTCAGAATCATCCAACTTAAAAAAGAGTTGTACTCAATCACTATGAAAAAACCAATCTAAGGATGAATTTCTCACTATTGTCAAGCATCTTGTTGACAAACATCACCTTGGTTGGATGTTTGATAGACACATAAGACATTATTCTATATATACTTAATGGTCTTCTAGCAAATTACCAAGCTTTCAAAACAACAATTAGAACAAAGATCATACCCATCAACCTCGACTACTTGGATTCTCTCCTTCATAGTGAAGAAGTTAATCTTCCCGAGAGAAGCATATCAAAATAATTAAGAATTAATGTTTCGTCTTCAACTCATGAAAACCAATTTGCTCTTACTTTAACAAGAGGTTGTGGTCGCGTTCGTTTCTCCCGTTCTCAAGGTCTTGGACATTTTTTTGTCTCCTCCACCCTCACATTCCCATAACGTTTCTCCATCGACGGACAAATCTATGGAAAACGAGGCCATTTGGCTTTCACTTGCTGGCATCACACAATTCTTCAATTTACTCCACAAGCTCTCTCCAATAACCCTGCTCTTCTTGTTGATATAGCCATCAACAACAATTGGTACTTAGATAGTGGTGCTACAACACATTTAACCCCTAATATCCAAGCTCTGCAGCATCCCTCGACATACCAAGGATCTAAGCAAGTTATGGTTGTCAATAGTAACTCTCTACCTATCCAGCACTCTAGACAAGGCCTACTTCCAAATTCCGCACGTATGCTCTCACTTAATCCTCTTCTCCATATACCTAATCTTCCCACAATTTGGTTTCTATTTATAAACTCACTATTAACAATAATGGTGACATTGTCTTCGATCAATCTAGTTATTCAAGACTGGACAAATCATCACACTCTTCTTCATGGACCATGCCATAATAAACTGCTCCCACTACCCACCTGTTCCACACCTACATCTCTTTCTGCAACCATTGCATTCAGCACTACCATTGCTTCCTCACTCTGGTCGATTAGTCACCCGAGTTCTACAACACTATTTTCTACAAAAATATTTTCCGAATTATGTATTTCTTCTTCTACCTCAACTACATCTTGTAACTCTTGTGCTCTTACCAAGAACCATATATTATCATTTAATGAATCCCATAATTTTATATTTTCTCCTCTTGAACTTATATCCGTGATGGTCTTAAACAATGGTTTTCGTTTTTATCTACTACTTGTGGATGACTATTCTCATTACTCTTAGATAAACCCGCTAAAACATATATTTGAAACTCCAACCAAATTCATATTCTATAAAATTTTCATTGAAAAATAACTCAACAATTGCTATGAAGAAATTAGCTTATTTACTCTAGTTGTAAAATTATAGTTTTTACCGTAAAAATTTTTAAAATAAGTGAGAAAGCAATAAGAAAATAATTGTAAAAAAATTATAATTATTTGAAAATAAGCAATAAGAAAATTCACCAGGCAACTTTATCTCTAATAAATAGTTGGTCAGTGTATTCACATTATTATTTTTAATTATATATATTATTCTTTTACGTCCTTATAAAAAAAATATCATTATTATATTTTGTATTTAATTGATTATTTTTATTTGCAACTTTCACAAAAATTCCAATAGCATTATTTATTTATTTGGTTTTCTAATATCATGTGCAATTGATGTGGCACAAGTTGGGCAGCATGAGTCAAATCAGATAGTGCCACATCACCTAAACTAAAAAATTAAATAAGTAGGACTTTATAGTTGTTGCAAATCTAACAGTCCATGCGTCAATTTTATGATCATCAGATTTTGTTTGGGTAAAATTAATCAAATATCTACATTCAAGTGATAAAGTAGTTGATTAAGATATTATTTGTGACAGGTTTTTTATTATTTTATAAAATAGTATTTTAAAATAAATTGTTTTTAAATTTAAAATCTGCTTTAGAAATCAGTAAAAAAGTTGTCCTAACTTTTAGTTGAAAAAAATTCAGAGCAAAATAAGAATATATTATTAAAGAAATATAATATGTCTAAAATATTTAGAATTATTTAGATGAGTATAAGATAAATATAATAGATTGTACGAAGATCCAGAACACAAGCAGATGAAAGAGATGAGGGTGTAGCGATCCTAAGAGACACCAGAGTTTTTACGTTGAAACCCCTAAAAAGGGGGAAAAACCACGGGGCCTGGCCCAGTTTGAATGAATCCACTAATGCTTGCAATTGATTACAAATGAGGCCCATCCTTAGGAGGAAGGCCTTGGCTCGAAGTAACAAATATACATCATATA
>NW_021369505.1:459722-516689 GCF_001605985.2 Dendrobium catenatum
CTCGTCAAGCCGCTCGATTTGACTATAAGCATGACACATTTGAAAACTGTTTGATAATCCAAATTATGGTTTGAACCCTTCAACAGCGCTTAATTCGTCCCCTTGATTTGGACCCATTTGGGCTCGGATTGAGTCGAATTTGGTGTGGATGGGTTTGCCTTTCTGAGACGTCCAGTTTGACTATAAGTTTGTTGAAATCGGAGCTCATATGGTGTTTGATTTAATTTCGAAAGCTTTCAACTCAATTTTGCTTTGAGATTTATGCTTGATCAAGATAATTTTTTATTGATATATCAATTTGAAAGAAAATGAACATACTGTTAAATTCAATAATGATAGTGGCTAGTAGAAGTTGATGTCAATGGTGGCAGCAAATGCTGATTGGTGGCACCGACGACTGCAATGGCAGTATTTGTGTACTCCCCAAGATCTAAAATGAAAGAATTTCTTTTTTTTTTCTTTTTCTTTAGTACATGCTCAATTCATTCTATTTCATTTAATAACTAGATAAATAAGCATCCATATTATTTTGATATCTATAACTGATTAATTTTATTAAAGAAAATTAATAAACAACGAAAAATATAATTCACATTACTATAATAGTCAATATTTACATTCTGCCGATAGAGTCCAAAATAATATATACAATAATTTTTATAGGCTACAAAAGAATATATATAAATTAGAAGATCGAAATAAAACTAAAAATATCATTACATCTAAGCTTCAATCCAAAGACTACTTACCTTTACCATTTTTATTTTTAAGAATGAAATTATTAGAAAATATTAAATATTTATATATATAATCATTAAAATAAACATTATACAAAATTAACATATAAAAAACTTAGGCTCATCCTCCTAAAATTTTGATTAAATATTGTCATCCATTTTTATTTTTATTTTCTTATCTAAGATGTTCTGATCCTTTCTCTTGCTTCTTGCTACCAGTTATCCTTAACTTGAGCCCGCTATTGTGGCTCCCACTTTTGTTCATATGGCAAGACATTCTCTGCTCTGGTTGAAATTTTCTTGTTCTTATTTAAGGGCTTCTGCTTGGTCTGCTTGATTTCTAACTTCTTTTTGTTTGGCAAGCAACACTTGAAGGTAAGTAATTCCACATCTCTGTCGCCAAGTAATTCCACTGAAATCGAATGAATCTCTATTGATTTGGACTGTTCAGTTTTTGGAAATTAGATTTTTTTTATTTTTTTTGGAGAAATGTCTGTTCAGTTTCTGCTTGCTTAAGTTCTTGATTCAAAAACATAGATTTATAAAAATTATGCTGTACATAATGTTTGTATGTTGGTTTGATGAAATTAAAGCCTTGTTTGGGAACAATTATTAGGTTAGGTGATCTGACGTAGCTCTACGTTCGGACGCCAATAACATGTTGCCACGTGCTCTTACTCTTTACCGTGTTGCCCGACGACTCGACCCGGACCGGAACCCGGGATTGCTATGTTCGTGTATTGCTAGGTATTGCTCGGTATTGCTAGGTATTACTCGGTATTGCTAGGTATTACTTGACAATAATGAGAAATACCGCTCTGTCAATACCAATACCGAGCAATACCTAGAAAAACTCGGTATTGGTCTTCACAGAATGGTATTTCCCGTTATTGCCAAGCAAAATCGACCAATACCTAGCAATACGCGAACATAGTAATTATGGGTCCGTTTCGGAATTATGGGTCCGTTTCGGGTTTCGGGCTGCGCGGTAAAGAGTAAAAGCACGTGGCACTATTTTACTGGCGTCCGAACGTAGAGCTACGTCAAGTCATCTAACCAAATAAAAGTTTCTCATTTGGGGCAGCTTTCTTACTATTTCTTAAAGTAGTTTTTTTAGCACAAAAATTTTACTAAACAGTTGATTTGAAGAGTAGTAATAAAGTAGTTCCAAACGAAGCCTAAATTGAAGCCTGCCTACATCTATTAGTTTGGTGAGCCTAAGATATTTAGGCTTCGTTTGAAACGGTTTTCTTACTGCTTCTTAAAGTATCTTTTTAGTAAGAAAATTAAATGAATTGAATGGAAAACTTTGATCATTTTGGCCAATAGTAGCGATGGAGGTAGACAACAGTGACGATGATGGCTCCGGGGTGGCGGCGGTTGGCAATGATGATGACGAAAATTGGCAGACATGATGGCAATCAGTGCGGGCAAATTATTGACTAGCGACAACATCGATGGCGGATAGCGGACGGTGGAGGCCAGTTCAAACTATTGTTGTGTCTGAATGCATAAAGAATTTATAGGGGGGCTCAACTTGCACAAAAAATAAATTAGATGTTACATTCCAAAGTCACCAATGAATCTCATTTCATTCACCATAATTTTCAAAAGGCTTGCATTTGAATTACATTACACTAATAATAGAACAAACCAAGCATCCCCTAAGTTTTATTTTGATTCATAAAATTATATGAATAGATTGATGTAATAATCATAAAAAATATCCTTATGGTTCTGATAATTTAAAGTCATAACAAATAGGCTTGGTTTGGGACAATTTTTTTTTTCGGCTTCTTAAAATAATTTTTTAGTACAAACATTAATTTTTTTGTACTAAAAAACTGATTTAAAAAACTTTAAAAAAAGTCGTCCAAAATAAATTCTTAATTTTTAACAATTAGCCGTCTCAATGCATCTTATTCTGTAACTATGATTCTTGAATTCCTGAAGGCTAAGCTTTGAGGGGAAAAGAAAATGATTTTGCTTCATGGAATTCTGCATGTGGACATTTTGGAGGCCAAAGGATTGCAAATCCCATTTGGGCTGCCAAATGGTGCAACAAGGTTAAGCAGGAGGGTAATCTCTTCAACTATAGCATAAAATCATTAATTTTAAATATTTTCGTAGAATGAATTTAAAAATATTTCTTAAGTATTATGTTCATTTTAAAATAGTTTAAATATATTTTAATAAAAAAATATTGTAACGTAAAAAATTTCCATTTTATATCATGAACTCAAAATTTTTTTCTTGTAATTAAATGAATTCTCTAAAATGAAGAAAACTTTTCTTCCTTCCAAGAATTATTGTATATTAGTTAAAAAAACTGAACATTTTTCACATTTTGCGTGTACTGCAAATTGAAATCTGCATTGAAGTGGTTTGCAAGGAGATTTTCTTGGATCAAGCGGGTCTCCTCCTGCTTGCCCAGCGTACGTACACACTTCCCTTCCTCTCCATCCCTTCATTAAACCCACCAATTTGGTTTCTTCGGCGCTAACAACTTTTACAAATTGCAGCGGCTCGCCGGCGACATCGAGAACGTGTTGGGGTGGGCACCAGAGGCCAAACTATACGCCACCGTCGACTTAGAAAAAGCCCGTGTTGGCCGTACTCGTCTGATGATCTCCGGCGACCCTACCAACCCTCGCTGGCACGAATCCTTCCGCATCTACTGCGCCCACATGGCCGAACACGTCATCTTTACCCTCAAATCCGACAACCCCATCGGTGCCACCCTCTTAGGACGCGCCTATCTCCCCGTCGCCTCCATCATCAACAACACCCTAATCGACTCCTCCCTCGACATCTGCGGCGAAGATCTCCGCCCCCTCGGTGGTCGTATTCACGTCAAAGTTCGTTACACCGCCGTCGCCGGCAGCGATATGGGCGGATGGGGAAGAGGAATCCCCAACACTTTCTTCAAGCAGAGGGAGGGATGCAAGGTGACGCTCTACCACGACGCGCATGTCGACGGGAGTTTTGTTCCAAGAATACTCCTCGCCGGCGGCGAGGTGTTTCGGCCGGGGCGTTGTTGGGAGGATATGTTCGATGCGATTTCGGGAGCGAGGCGTTTTATTTACGTTGCAGGGTGGTCGGTGTACGCGGAGATTAGTTTGGTTAGGGAAGGGCAGAGAGGGCAAGCAGGGGAAGCGACGCTGGGGGAGATGCTGAAAAGAAAAGCAGGGGAAGGGGTGAGAGTGTTGATGTTGGTGTGGGATGACCGGAGCTCGGTGGGGGATTTGAAGAAGGATGGAGTAATGGCGACGCATGACCAGGACACGGCGGAGTTTTTTCGTGGCTCCGGCGTTCACTGCGTGCTCTGCCCGCGGAACCCCGACGTCGGGGAGAGCTACGTCCAGGTACTGCGGTTTTTATCCGAAATTATTTGCGCTAATAGATATCTTTAATCTTTATAAAAAAATTGATTTGATTCTTAAAATTTATTTATAGATAATTAATATTATATTTATTTTAAAAAAGATTAAAATTTTATATTATATATTTCATCTCCACATAACTATATAAGCATGAATTCTTCTTCGTGATCCAATTCTGATTCCCTTCATTTCAGGGATTGGAGATTGCCACCATGTTCACCCACCACCAGAAAACGATTATAGTTGACTATGCAGAGACAGCGGCGGCGGAGATGGGAACGCATCGCCGTAAAGGAAGAGAGGGAGTGGCGGCAAGGCGGAGGATTGTGAGCTTCCTTGGAGGCATCGACCTCTGCGACGGTCGGTACGATACACAGAAACACTCTCTGTTTCAAACACTTGCTAGAGAGCATCGAAACGACTTCCACCAGCCGAACTTCGCCGGCGCGACGTTGAGGAAGGGAGGACCGAGGGAGCCGTGGCATGATGTTCATTGCCGAGTGGAAGGTGCGGCGGCGTGGGACGTGCTCTGCAACTTCGAGCAGCGGTGGAGGAAGCAAGGGGCCGGCGATTATCTCTTGCTCCGGCTACGAGAAAACGACGGGGGATTATATGTGCTGCCGGAGGAGGAGGCGGTGGTGGCTTCTCGTAGCGACGGCAACGCGTGGAATGTTCAGGTAGGTTGTCATTAGGAGCGCAGTTTGAATTTGTTAACACTTGTGTTTATATAAAACGTTAAATAGTTTTGAATATATAAATTATAATTTTTTTAAGGGATAGATTATTGTACTTTTAAAAGGTATTAGTTTTTCTTTTAACAGACTTTGTAATCATTTTAATAATTAAGGTTTAAACACCTTTGTTGCAGGTCTTCCGCTCCATTGATGGAGGCGCCGCCCATAGTTTCCCAGACTCACCGAAGGAGGCGGCGGCGATGGGCCTCATAACCGGTAAGGACAACGTGATTGATCGCAGCATTCAAGACGCCTACATAAACGCCATAAGACGTGCGAAGAACTTCATCTACATCGAGAACCAATACTTCCTGGGAAGCTCCTACGCATGGAAGGAGGAAAAAGGCATCAAAGTGGAAGACATTGGAGCGCTTCACTTGATTCCCAAGGAGCTATCATTAAAGATTGTGAGCAAAATAGAGGCCGGGGAGAGATTTGCGGTCTATGTGGTGGTCCCGATGTGGCCGGAAGGGGTGCCGGAGAGCGGATCAGTTCAGGCGATCTTGGACTGGCAGAGAAGGACAATGGAGATGATGTACGATGATGTGGCGGAGGCATTAAGGGCTAAGGGGATCGCCGGTAATGTAAGCCCTAGTGATTACCTCAATTTCTTCTGTTTAGGCAATCGGGAGGTGAAGAGGGGAGGAGAGTATGAGCCACCAGAGCGGCCAGAGCCGGATTCCGATTATAGCAGAGCGCAACAGGCGAGGAGGTTCATGATCTACGTTCATGCCAAGATGATGATCGGTAAAGCTAGCTTGAATCTATATTTTAAAGGTTTAATATGATGCCAATTTCTTCATATTTGATTTCAGTGGATGATGAGTATATAGTTGTGGGCTCAGCCAACATCAACCAAAGATCCATGGATGGAGGAAGGGACACTGAGATAGCCATGGGAGCTTACCAGCCCAATCATTTATCTTCCAGCCAACCTGCAAGAGGTCAGATCCACGGCTTTCGATTATCACTGTGGTACGAGCATTTGGGAATGATCGATGACACCTTCCTTCGTCCCGAAAGTAAGGAGTGTGTCCTCAAGGTGAGGCAGAATGCAGAGGAGAGATGGAAATTGTATCTGGGAGTTTTATTGTACAACGATTTGTCAGGTCACCTGCTTAGCTACCCCATCAGCATAACAAATAATGGAAAGATTGTTGTGTCGCCATGGATGGAGTTCTTCCCTGACACCAAAGCTAAGGTTCTCGGCACCAAGTCTGACTATCTTCCTGCAATTCTTACTACTTGAGAGTTTGCTTGATGTTGCCTTCATATCATTTCAACTGGATTCAATTATGCTTGCGAAGGAGATGATTTGATGTTGTGATCATGCAATTTGTTTGAAAGAAAAGAAGAACAAAAAAATATCATTGTCTCTTTTCATTTGTGTAATTAGACTATTTGATGAATGTTAAGAATAAGCTTATGAAATTACATTATGTAAAATATATATTATGATACTAACTTTTATATGGGTATATAGTTTTGGACTATGTAAGAATATTTTTGGAATTTGAAACAGTTTTTACTGTTTTTGATCTTCAAGAGCTGTTTAGCTCTTCTTCTTCTTATCCATCATGCTTCTTTGGTGATTCTCCCCACATCAGTAATGATATTCATATGATGATAAAATGGACACTTATGTGGTAAGATTTTATTTTTCAAGGGAATACGATAGAAGTCTTTTTTGTCGAAGGAAATAATTTTATTCATTATTTTTATTGGAATCAATTGATCAGTGCTTGATTTAAAATTTAAAATTTTGATAAAATTTTAAACTACTTAGCTTTTGAAATTAATCCAATCATAGAGAATAATTTTTCTTTTCTATGTGATAGTCTATTAATACACTCCAAGATCATGGCACTCTAGCGCTTGCAGCATGGACATCCCAAACTATTGTCTCTTCCCTCTCGTGCTTGCGGAAACCCTTCTAATCATCTCCAAAGTAATTAGTACATATCCTCACTAGCATCTCACTTGTCCTTTGTGAGAGCATATCGCTCAAACTGCACGCATGTCGCTCAATTTTAGGCCATCTGATTTCAAAGTCCACATGGTCATCTTAGTTGTTATTGTGCATTTACCATATAGTTTCATTATGCTTAAGTGTACACACCCCATGTGGCAGTAGGCACCTCCATATTCTGCACCCATAGGAGGTGTAAAAGTTAATTCTCTTCCCCTTTCTCCTCTTTGGTGCACCTTTTTAGTTGTAATATTTGTTGTTATCGATTTTGACCTTTTAATAAAATCATGTCTATCATTTGATCGCTTATTGCCCATACGCTCATCACATAGACTTATTGCATATCCATCCACCAACTTGGAACTCACCACCTAACTCATGTTGTTTTTGCACTTGCATGCGTTTGATGGCTTCAAAATTTGCCACCCATGGACCAAATGTTGACATCAGCTCCATACATTGCTCTGCCACCACTTGGTTCCTCATTGACAACCCCAAAGCACTCTCAATGGTAGTATGTTCCTTGTGCGTATTAGATGAAGTCCCTGATACATTAAAGACCACTCAACTCCAGCCTCGATAGATACCCAACCCAAGCTACCACCTTATGCAACAAAATGAATCCAAAACTACATGTAATAAACCCCTTCCGACATTTCTTCAACTTTACTTAATGCTATGCAATGAAGAAAAATCCTAAATAAACTTTTCATGAAGAGAAAGTCACCTGAAATATAGTATTAAGCTAACTAACACTTGATTGATCTCATAATGTCACTCATTGCTAACAATCTTTTGCTAGTTAGATATAGCTTTATCTCATCATGCAAGTTGGGGATTCATCCATCTGTATCACTTATGTCTCCTTAAGTGAAAGAATGATAAATTATTTTATCGATGCCATATTTGAAATTATGTATTTTTTTAAGTAGGTCAACCATTTTCCCTCTTCCCAAGGTGGATGATTTAAGTTAAATTAATTAAATATCAATATTTTTATTAGAAACTTTGCTAAGTACTTTGTCAAATTTGGATTCTACACTTCATATGTTCCAACAATCTAGTTAATGAACAATTATGAGTCAACATGGAACACTAACTTCTTAACTCAAAATTTTCCTCTACTTGAGTCAAAATGATATGAATTTATAATTTGATTGGTAGCAGTTGCTTTGAATCCTAACTAAAACCCATGAGCCTACACTAACTTTAATATTATTTTCCTTCAAGTCTCTTTTAATGAAATATATTTAGAAACATTCTTAGCATTTTGGAAAATCTTAGTTATCTTCCTCTATTATTGTTTTGATAATAAAATCTATCAATACTTGCATTGTTATAGTTGGTCAAGAAACATATCAATATCATATTTACTTAATTTACTAAATCATTGCATAAGCTGAAATGATAATTAAGGTAACTATAACACCTTTTAGATGGGTTGATCAATCATGGCTATAATTTCATGAGTTTGAAAGTAGGGCCTCATCCTCCAAAAAAATGTTCAATGTTATCAACAACTTATCAATCAAGGGTTATCCTCTCTCCGAATTTATGAGGGCATGACTAACATAATAAATAGGTGGTTTTCACCTCCTCTGTTCTCAGTCTAGGACTAAGCTTGCTACAAAGTAATAATCTCCCATCTTCGAAAAAGCATGTCATGCAGTTGAGGGCATCTAAGGATGAGAATTACTTAAGTTCATTGAACACCATCCAACTTTTGACATACTAAGAAATTTATTAACTTAGCCCTAAAAGCTTATCGGTTAGCTTCTAGACATCCTTGATTTTGAATGGCAATGGGGGCCTTCACATTTGTTAAAAAATTGTCAATATTTATGGATAAACCAATTGATGTGATAATTGCATAAATAAAAAAAATATTAGTAACATTGGCACTATATTGGACTTCATATTGAGTCTCTTAAGTGTGGTGAACATCTTTGACATATATTTGAAGTGTTTAAATAATGAATTTCTCTCCAACAAAAGTCATCGATACAAAATTTAATATTTCTTGTCATTTTAATATAAAATAATATTATTCGTTTTCCACTGGTATTTGAGTTCTTCAAATCTAATGACATAATGATGTAATGAAAGATTCATTTGTTAATGATAAAACTTATATTTCAAAGAAATAAGAATATTTTTATTTTTTGGTAACTAAATAATGTATTTAAGAAGCCCAATCATTTATGTTTGACCTTTATGTTGACAATCATAACAATGTTTGGATGTGGGTAGGAGTCTGTTGGGTATGCATCATTGAACTTTTTTAAGTCCACAAACATCCTCTAATTGTCATTAGGCTTCTCCACCATCATAAAATTGGATACTTATTCAAAATTACTAAATTTCATGATAAACTTAAAAGCAACTTCTTTACTTACTCCTCAAGTATGGCTTGAAGTTTATTGGAGTAGTTGCACTTTTCTTTTAAATCAATTTACTATCCATAGGTGGAGTTAATGGTTTGTAATGCCAGAATAATGACAAACATCTTAGATGGTTCCCAAGAAAACATACTAAAATTACTTCTAAGTTAATTTTATTAGATATTTAATCACTTTTTATGAACTTGGACTCATGAATAGGATCCACATGAACATATCAGATTTATTTGATCACTTAATGACCAATCAAATTTTACGCATCTCGGGACTGGATTGACTAGTAAAGATTATCCTTCAATGTGTTTAAACAAGACCTTTAGATGTCACCAGATCCCTCCAAACTAATGCAAGGCTATTTACAACATGTAACTTGATGTATAGTTGATACCTTAACATAATGTATAAAAAAACTATTGAGAAGTTGTTGGATGAATATTTCATTGCATGTAGATGGTGCCCAAAGTAACACCAAGTCCTCCCTCCACGTATAAAATATTTGTCATCTTTAAAGTAACCTCTAGGGAGATCACCCAGTTTTACATCCTCCTTCCACTAGCAAAATTCATGTAGTCTCCTTCTAGTACCAAAATTTTTAGACCCCAAAAAATTTGAGCACGCATGAGGAGATGATATTGAATGAGCTATCCATATCAACAAAGATACACATCACCTCATAGAACTCCATCATCACTCGGATGATTATGGTGTCATTGACAAAGTTTCAAGTAGAAAAAAGGGCAATATTTGTGAACGAAATAGCCTCATAAGAGAACATGTGAGCAAAACTTACCTTGCAAGAGTCAAGTTATTCATAGATTATAACTTTGAGCTACTTAATATAGTGTACAACCGTTGATCATGTCAAGCCATTTTTGTATACAAAGCGCACTTGAAATGTATCACTCAATAAATGGCAGCTATAGTTTGCCTACTTATCTTGTTTGTAAGTAGATGTTATTGGCTCAAGTAAAAAGGGATGACAGTCTTGGTAGGAAGATTGAAATCCTCAAGCAGCTTCTCTAATAACCATGATCATGTGTTTAAACTAGAGGTGAAATTAAGTGAGTTAAGCCAACTCAAGCTCAACATGATAAATGACTCGTGAGCCTAACTCAATGAACTAACGAGAAAAGCTTTGGCTATTCCTGTCTCAAATTGTTAGCTCATGAGCTGACTCATTTAAAAATATTAATATAAAATAAACTTAAGATATATTAACATTTAGGATTTTGAGAACAAAGTTATTAAAAAATATTTTAAAAAAATATATCTCGCTTTATTATTCTAAGTGATTATTAACCTTTTCTTTTAATTTATCATTCTTTTTAGCATTTTATTATAATAATTACTTGAATCATGATCATTTCTCTCTTTATAATAAATGAGTTTGCTCGTGAGGTAGCTCGAGCTCGAGGTTGAACTCAATTAATTAATCAAATTCAAACTCATGCTAATGATGATGGAGCTTAATTAAATTCATTTATACCCCTAACTAGAACCATAGGCCAACACCTCATTAATGACTTTATAAAGTTTAAGTGTTATGTAGCTCACCATAGTTTATTGGTTGGGAGCTTTGGATACCAACCAAAAGGTCCTAGGTTCGAAGCTTGTGTATGTGTTGTGTATGTGTTTGCCTTAATTGGCCTAAATGTCCCAAAACAAAGTTCAAGTGTCGTTATTTCAAACTTTGCTAGTAAATTTTCCTCCATGATCTTTAGCGTGAATAGGGAGGACTTGATCTCATAATCAATAGGCAAGTGATACTATGAGAGCTCTTCTATAAGTTTTTTTCTTTTCTAGTTAACAACTAAATATATAAGGACAATATGAGGTGACTTATCAGAGCAATCAATGATGATACGACATAAGACTTAAGAATAATATTTCAATGTAGAGTTATTAATATAACAAAGCTAATGGAGATGGAGGGAGCAGGGACAACATGATAAAGTATGAAGTGTCAACTTGATGTGTTGCAAAGGTAGAGAGTGACACATAAGCCATTATTTAGACTTTGATAGAGGACATGTCCCAAGCATTTTGCAAAAAAAAAAAAAAATTGATGCATAGAGTAGTTATGTGGTAGCAAAGGATATTATTGACATAATGGTTTCTCTGTAAGAGGAAGTGGCCATATGACACCACTAGAATGGAAGGATTAGGCGCTGACGGAACATGTGATGGCCAAAAGGCAAGGTTCATTGGAGTTTGACATAATGCTTGATCAGGGTGTAAGGATTATTTTGATTGAATGTGCTAGGTTTATTCATATTGGTAGCTCTTGAATGATCTCATTAGCTTGAAAGGGTTTAAGTTGGGTGGTGGACCTCACCTAGTTCATTGATAAACTCTTAATATGACCTCTTATGAAAGCTTAGGCTACTAATCTTCTCTATGAACAACTAAAGCTTGATGGGTCATTGATTTCTTTTGGGCCGCACTTAAATCTAGCTATCCTATGAAAGCACATTGACAGGACTAAAATTAAAAATTCAATAATTATGGGTGATCCTTATTAGGCATGGGAGAGGTTATTATCATCTATTTAAGAATTTAAAAGTTTGGCTTGAATTTCATGCTTAAGGATATTAGGGTTTGAAACCTCTACAATTTACACTGTTAATTTCACTTTTTTAAATGTCATAAATGGGGATGGATGTAATCTCATCATGACTTGAGGAAAAAAAAAAAACCATGACTTGAGAAAGAAACATATAAGTCCAAAATAAAAGAGAATAAGAGAAGGAGATGAAAAAAAATTGTTGGTAGTTAAATAATCACTTTAAAAGTAGTTATAAGAAAATTATTTTTTTAAAAGTTATTGTGTTTTCTTATCAGTTATAAATGATGTCATTTCCTACAATTGAGGAAGTTGTTAATATAATATAATTGACATAAAATATATGTCATGGTGGAAGTTGAAAGAGCTTTATGACATCAGAGTTATCTTCAATAGATTATTTATTATCTATTCTCCTTTATGAGGGAAGAATACATACTACAAAGTTAAGTATATATCTTCTTGTTGATATCGGAGGGTCATAGTTGGTGTTAAGTGCTTGCATCAATCTCATCAGTGATGGAGAGCAACAATGCTATTAGTGACATCAATCAATGAAGTTGATACACATTGGTGTAGTCGAGAACAAATTATCAAGAGATTATAGTGGGGTGGCAATATTTAGAAAATCACGATCGAGCAATGATGGCTAGGAGATTATAGCATGGGAGCAATGATCTGAGGACTGTAATCAGGTGAGGGCGATCAGAGGATTGCATTTGGGTGATGACATCAGAGGATTGTAGTTGAGAAATGATGGTCGGAGGATCATAATTTGATGATGATGGTTGGAGGATTGAAGTCGGGCCATGGTGGTTAGGAACCATATTTAGACCACGATGATCAAAGTGATATAATCAGTGGTGTTTGGAAGATTATTGCCTAACATAGTGGTTGGATGATCACAGATAGGGAATGCTAGTATGGTGATCGTAGTTGGATGATGGTGGTCAAATGGTCATAATCAGGTGATGGTTAAAAGATCGTAATCAAGTGATGATATTCCAAGGATTATAATTAAGTAATGGTGGCTTAAGAATCATAGTTGGGTGACGGGGTTCGAATAATCATACTTGGGTAATTATTTGAAGGATTATAATCAGATGATGGTGGTTGGAGGATCATATCTAGGTGATGCTAGTTGAGCAATAATAGTTAGGGGATAGTAATTAAGAAATTATAATTGAGTGATGGTGATTAGAGGACAATAGTTAAGAGATGATGATTATGCAAAGATGTTCAGAAGATTATAGTCTAACAATAATGGTTTGAGGATCACATGTGGGCAACGATGGCGGACGGAGCATAGTCAGTTGATGTAGGTCGAATGATTATAATAAAGCGATGGTAATCGAAGGATCCTTGCTAGGAGACAATGATTAAAAGATCTATAACAACTTGATAATTATAAAAATAATTTTAAAATAAAAAATCTAAATTTTTGACAGAATTGTAATAGTGTGGCGTTGTGCTTGTAAGCTCAATAACACCATAAATTATCACTGTGGTCCTATGCTTGAGAGCTCAACAATGCCATAAATTATCACAACGACATTAAAGGCTCTGTTCCATAGTTATTCTAGATTCAACATGCAATACAGTGACGTTGGGTTGGAGCATCCTGATACTAGGCACTAAAAATATTTTTTTAATATATTTTTTAATATCCCTCACCACCACTCACTCCCTTCCTCACTCTCTTTGCTTAGCCATGAAGGAAAAACAGAAGGGGAAAAGATGAGAAGGAGAAGAGAGAGATAGGATAGAGAAAATCCTTTAGAGATTTTTTTATTCATTATTCGTGTTACAAAAAATGTTCTACTTATTAAAACTAACTAAATTCTTACTTTTGTTTTCAATAATTTAAATTTTTATGGGTGTTATCTCTCTTAAATCAGTCAAAAATATATTATTCCCTAATTTTGTAAGCTTTCACCGTGTAACTTTTGATATGCCATCGATTTGATCATTCATAAGAATTTCATATGATTTTATAATATTTTCACTGATTAAATATGTGTATAAAAATTTCTATGTGAAATAAGCAGAGAAAAATGTACATTAAAAATATGTTGAAAAGTTATGCACTATGATTTTGATATGATTCTAAAACTTGATATGTGCTAAAATACTTGATATAATTAGTTTGTATTGAAACGTAATACCGATAATAATATGATAAGAATTGATAAGATAAATTAATTAGCATGTGTATAAAATTAAAAAGTCGAATGGCTGATATGAAACACTGTAAGATGCGATGAAATAATATACTGATTGATATAAAAAATGATATGATAATCCCACATGATTGGCATGAGCAACTATAACTCAACAAGCTACACATAACCTACTTAATTTTTAATAATAAATAAACAACAACACATAAAACATAATGATAAATCATACTTTCCTTAAAGAACATTAAGCAGATTACTCAGAATAGTAAAGACAGATATATACTTTCATATTTAGTATTAGATTAGAATACTTGTAATTCACATAATTCCTATATAATAGAAAATAGGTCACATCATATCATACATAACATAAACTTAAAAAGATATTTGCTCAGAACAAATCACATTCATTCCTCTCAGGCCCAAATACATCCCAACCGAAATAGAATTCACATTTTAGAATTTTAGGCATTATAACTCCAAATAAATATAAAAAATTTCATGCTCTTACAACTCTCAACATATATTTATAATTTAAGGCCCTTATAACTTCCAAAAAATATTAAAAATTTCAAGCCCTTAAACTCCCAACATATCTCGTATTCAAAATTCAAACATTTTATCACTCCCTCAGCACATCGCAATAGAGCTTTCAGTAATCAACAGAATTCCTTCATTTCACACATTTCAAACATGTACACACACATATTCATATTTTCAAAAGTTACAAACAATCTCAAATTTGTCATAGATATGCGCTCAAAATACTATACTAATAGCAGAACAATCAAAGTTTTAGGGCGCGAACCCCCACACATTTTTCAATATTTTCAAATCACATAATGATTCATACATATTATTCACAGTTATATTTCAAAACTTTTACTATGATGGAGCAACTTTTATGATAACCTTTAAACTTATCAAAAATACTTAAAACATAATATAAACAAAAATATCCATTGAAAATCCAAAATAAATACATCAAAATGTATAGAATAGAGTTAACATGTTAACAATTATATAATGAAAAATGTCGAATGTCAAAATATCCCCACTTTTGCATTGCCCTGTTATTTAGAAGGCCAAGAAATCTCTCCTAAAAACTCTGAATTATTAAAAACTTAGATAAAATAAACATAACTTGTCTAAATTAAAATAATTTCTCAAACTGGCTCGACAAATGAAAATGACTCGAATCTAATTGAATAAGACTTTCTCTTACTATAAATCTCTCTTTCTTTCTCTCTATCTGATTGGGGTTTGAGGAGGATTAATTTTTTTTTTTTTTGGCATTTTAGTGGATTTAGATATTTATATAAAAGTTCACTTCACATAGCTACAGTGCTCAGACCTATAGCACCATAGTGCTATCTTTAAAAATCTAGAAATGTAGAGAGCGTGATGCCATAACATTGACAACTAGCGCTGCAGAGCTCCTTAAAATCTTTTTTTTTTTTTTTTCATTTTTAGAACATAAAATACAGAGAGCTAAGTGTCGTAGTGCTCCCATATCAAATTTTATGTATGCAGATTTTTCACACACAAAACCCTAGAGACATGCCATAAAATTATAGAAAAATGCACTCAAAAGCATTTAGATACATTCACAAGCATAGATTGAATTAAAAATGCGAAAATTCAAACATACAGATATTACAGGTCGGAGGATCATGGTGGTTGGTCGGAGGGTGAATGTCCGATTATAGTAGTTGAATAGCAGTGGTCAAATTGTGATTGTTTGATGGTTGTTGGAAGGCCATAGTTGATTGATGCAAGTTGAATTCATCTTATTGGGATTCTAGATTTGATTGTAAGCATGTAAAATTTATATATCATTTGGTCATCCAATTTAAATTTTAAATTCTTAAATATGCTTTAAGTGCCCGATCTGAGCTCATTTGAATTCAGATCAAATCACTTTGGTGTTGGTTTTATCTTGTTGTGAAGTTAAATTTAACTATAAGCATATTGAAATCAGAGTTTAGATAACTTTGAATTTGATTCCAATAAAACTCAATTCAAATATACATTAAAATTCACTCATTATCAAATAACCTTTTTTATGACATATAAAAATACTAGTTAAATAGCATCATGTTGAAAATAGAAATAGTAAAAATTACAAATCTAAAGGTCTAGCATAGTAGATGTAGCATATGCCTTAGGAGTGACTTATTACTTATCTTAAAATTTTTATTTTTTTTATATTACACATCCATAAAATATCGACCTTTTGATGACCCATTCACAAGAGTTGATCTATTAGATTTGGCATATGTTAAGAAAGATAGTTTAGGGTTTGTCAATACTAGACTTGACTTAAAATCCGACTCAAACCCGACCCAAAAAATTTTGGGTTCGGGTCAACCAGTATGCCAGATGAATCAAGTTCGAGTTTCCTTTTTTGACTCATTTCTAAAATTGGGTTGAGTTTGAGTTGACCCGGAAACTTAAAATCAACCAAAAAATGACTTAGGTCATCCCTAGTCTGTAGCGATCATGCACTAATGCTAGCTCGCAGCTCTCCCGCCATCCCGTGCTAGTGCCTACTCTTTGCAGTGAGCCCTTCCGCACTCGTGTCGGCACTCGAACCCACATTTGCATTGCGCCTGTGCCCGCCCTGACACCCTGGCCTGCTCTGCGCTCCCCGATATGCGTAGGCCGATCTCATCCTCACGCCCTCGCCTACAGTTTTGCCGGCTAACACCCCCTTCGCTTGCACACCAGTGCACTTGAACTCATTCGTGCCTGCCTGTATTTCAGGTTAACGGGTCTGGTACGGTCAAACTGGTAACCCAATGGGTTGAGTTCGGGTCTGAATTTCTAACATATTTATAAAACTTGGTCAGATTTGGGTTAGTTGATTGGATCAGGGTCAATTTTGGGTTCGGCTCAAACTCAACTTGAATACCTATTTTGACACCCCTAAGATAGAGAGCTAAAAATACTTGGTTAAAAAAAATTAAAAATAACACTTTCTTATTATTATATTTAATTAAGAATTTGATTCTTAACATGATCCAATAAAAAAAATTTTATGTAATTGACTTCTCGATGTTATTGTTGTAATAATATTTTCTTGCATATTGAAGAAGTTGTCACTTGTGAGTCATCTTATAAATAAAAAGCACGGGAGGAAGTGGGGAGTGTTAAATTAGTTTTTTTTTAAGGAAACGGTAAATTCTATTACTGTAAAAAATAAAAAAATTGCATAAATAGGGTTTTTAAATTTTTTTTTTGTTTAATGGATGATTTGCATTGGCACTGAGAAATTATTCCGTGCAAAGTCTGGAAGTACCTCTGAATCATGACTACAATTTAATCATGACACATAGTTTGACTAGGTCGTGTATATTGCTACCCATCGGGGTGTGCTGGCGACAGCATCTATCCCCAATGGTTAGTCGTATGCGCGATCCAATCTGCCCTCCCATCGACCCGTTCGTGTCGAGCGTAGATGCCTACGATCGTTTTGTCCCACGGGATAGTGCGGCCGTACTCTCTGCATTCGAACCCCCGCGAGCGGTGCTCCTTCGGAGGCCCACACATGACACATAGTTTGAAGACCTAGGTGTTCAAATTAGATTTCATTTTTAATTTTTATCTTATCGGCCTGATCGACCATTTCCCGATGTTCAACATCCCATTCAAATTTAGGTTTTAGGGTTGTCGCTCTTTTTTTTTTTTTCTTAATGAAAGTAATCACAAAAGCTCGTCAATATATAGGATTTAAGCTTAATATATAGGATTTGATATACGCAGCAAATACATAATAAATGCACATCAAATATATAATAAATACACGTATAATACGTAACAAAGCGGTAAATATGTAGATAATATGCAGATGGAAGTGCAATTAAATTTGTAAGGAAAATTTTAAAAAAAATGACAATATGATGTGCAATTCACTGTGCTTTACCAGTTAATTAGTGGTTTTAACTGTCGTCAACTTAATTTTTAAAACTAGATTGCATAGTTTGGAACCCTCTATTGTAATCAGATTTTCTTAGTTCAGAATATGTTACTATAAGTGTTTTCACTATGAATTAAATTTGTAAGGAAATTTTTTTAAGAAAATCATAATATAATGTGTAGTTGACTGTACTTTAGCTATGCTTTCACTGTACTTTTGTTGTGCTTTCACTGTACTTTAGCAGTTAATCAGTGGTTTTGACTATCATAAACTTTAATTTTTAAAACTAGATTGCATAGTTTGGAACTCTCTATTGTAATCGGATTTTATTTATTCAAATCATGTAACTATAAGTGTTTTCATTATGAATTAAATTTGTAAGGAAAATTTTCTAGAAAATTATAATATAATGCGTAATTCACTATGCTTTGATAGTTAATTAGTGGTTTTGACTATCATCAACTTTAATTTTCAAAACTAGATTGCCTAGTTTGATACACTTACATTGCGCTTTAGCTGCACTTTGATGTGCTTTAGCTACGCATTTATTGTATTAAAAAATGAATGCAGTATTAAAAAGGAATGAAAAATTATAAATAAAAAGGAATGCAATATTAAAAAATATATTGTTATTTTATTGAAAATTACAAGTAGATATAATATAATTAAAGAATTAATCAAAGAATGCAATATAAAATGAATCACTGATAATACAAAATGTATAAAAAACATGTTTATTTCTTCGTTGAAAGATACAGAAAGTATGCGAATTCGGCCCTAAAGTTTGGCATTTCAACTTGCCAATTTTTATGTTATGCCCAATCCATTTTTCTTTGATGAATAACTTTATTTATATATTTGCAGACGTACATTCAAAATTTTCTCCTAAAAAAAAAAAGTAAATATAAAGAAAAGAGGAGTGAAGGCGCAATGAAAACCCAGCAAAAGCACAGTGATAGCATAGTGAAAGCGTAGTGAAAGTCAATCTAAAGCATAATGAAAGCGCAGTAAAAAAATAATAAAAGCTTCAAAAAGCTTATAAAACATAATGAATATAAAGAAAGCGTAGTTAAAGCACAGTGAAATATCAATAAAAGTATAATGAAAGAAATAACAGAATCTTCTGAAGGCTTAAAAATATATTAAATATAAAGAAAACATAGTAAAAGCACAATGTAAGTGCAACGAAAGCACAATAAAAAATGCGCAGTGAAACAACAGTAAAGAGCTATATTAAAAATATGGTTAGATATTTTAAAGCTATGAAAACTTGCTTTTTAAAACTGAATACGTCGTTATACAAACTGATACCATGAAAGTAAATGCACAACGAAAACACACTTAAAGCGCAATTAAAACGAGGCTAAAATGAATAAAAATAACTTAGGATTTTCAAAGCAAATAAAAATAACATAGTTTTTAAAATAGAAGAACTCGGTACGATATCGATACATTTGAATATGAAGCAAAAACGCATCAAAGGCGCATCAAGTTCTTGCACTTGTTTGCACGTGGAGACAAACTTTTGCACTGATTGAAATGTTAAAGTAATGCAGTGAAGCGTCTAGAATACTGAATGAGAGAGAAAGTGATCAGTGAATTGCCAGGATGAAAGTAAAATGACGTAGCTCCAACGAACTTTTGAACTCATGCGAATTAAAATTTTTCATCTCTGGATCAAGTAGGATTAATCGTGCTCACAAGACATAAATAAAAAATGAAATCCAATTGAATATCCCCATATTCACTCCACATATCAAGATTTAGGGACTGTTTGGTATCAGATTTACAGCTGGATTTAAGTCGGATTTATGCTAAATCCAACCAAACAGTTTTTGTGCGCACGTTAAATCCCGGGATTTGGTAAATTCGAGGGGTAGCCGGATTTAAAGTTCGAGCGATACATTTCGTGTGGCGCCCGTGTCGTCAACTGTCGAGCTTGCCATATTTCTACAAACGAACGCTGTCAGTCTTCTTCACAACCACCTCACTCGGGATTTCTTCTTCTCATCTTCACTAAGCTGCTTCGTTGGAGTCTGACTGAGGCGACTGTTAATCTAATTTTTTCTTTGTTGTGTAGATCACAGTTCCATAGTTGAGAACTTTTTTTTTTTTGCCACAAATTGCTGGAGTAGGGGTTGTGGAAGATACATTATCTTCATATTTTTCATGAAAACTTCAATTATTTGGGAATTACACACAGGAATAACTAAATTATAAAATTTTTTGTAAGGGCTAATTTGTTAGCTTGTACATAGAGAACATCTACTAAAAGATTTGATATTGTTTGATACTAAATTAGTACAGTTTACAACTACTTATTAAGGTTTTTGAATAGTTTGCACTTTGCATTAATATTAATTTCAAATAACGGATGCTATTTAAAACACTGTATTGTGGAGAACCTTATATTTTTTTGCTGCAAATAATTTTGATTTTGTTTTTTGTGTGATGCAATTAGGTGCTTGTACCATATTGAAAATTATAAATTAATATAGTGGTAATTTAATTACAAAAACCTTAAAATCAAAATAGATTAATATATATAAATTTAATTGTTACCATCTATTTTCAAAATGAATACAGTGGTAATTTAATTATATTTAGATTATCTCGACCATTATTATTTAATTCTTTGGTAGTACAATGGTTAGGGTTAATTAATTCAGAATGAAGCGAACATATAACACTGGGTTTGCCAAAGAAAATATTGAATCGGTGAGCGACAACGAATCTAATGCATCTATCTAAAAAATTATGGGTTCGCTCTTGATTGCAGAGTTTATGAAACAAGAAAAGGTATTACTTATGAAAATACTCAATAAATTGATTTACAAATGTGACAACAAAAAATTAACATACTTATAGTGTTTTCTTAAATATTTGACAGAAATGAGGAGATTCCTAAAAAGGAAAGGTTTAGCCCATGCTAGTAATAACTCTCAACCTCGTGGAGCTGGAGATATATCAATCCACTCCGGCCAATCCAAAAGCACATCTTGAAACCCTAGGTGGCCCGAGGAACACAACGTCGTGCTTGCTGAGCTTCTCTTTGAACAATTCGTACACGACAATATATGTAATGGAAGCTTAATGAGGGAGCAGTGGTCAAATCTTATCGTGGTTTTGAACCGGAGGTTGGGTACATTTTACACTGAATCATCAATAATGATTAGGTTCAAGAATATGAAAGCTGATTTCCAAACGCTTTATCAACTAACGAATCAGAGTGGTTGGGGTTGGGATGAGGAATTACACATTCCGTTTGCTACTGATGAAGTTTGGGATGAAATTATACATGTAATATTTATCTTATTTATTTTACAGTTAGGTCCAACAACACATTTTGTTAATCAATGTTGTATAATTAAATTGTACGTGACTCCAAAGCTATTACGATTTCGACGACATCTGTTTCACCAATATGAAATTTTTGAAAAAATATGTGCAGACAATATAGCTGTTGGGAGCGGTGCGAGATGCAATAAAACAACGTCCAATCCAATAAGTTTAGAGGTGGACGATAGCCCTCAATTCGAAGATGAATTTCTTACAAGTAATGGTGTTGCCTACGAGTTTAAAGGAATCCCAACAAGTGAGCACCCCGATGCAACAGACTATATGCCACCATCTTTCGAACCCACTGCATGTCAGATGGTTGGCTCTAAGCGATCAAGTGATGAACCAACCAAAAGTACAAGGCGAATTGAACATGAAAAAAGGGAGGTTTAGATAACCTAAATAAATTCTTAGTGGAGTCCAACAAAAATGCTGTAGCTTTTAAAGAAACAGTTGTAAGAAGCAACCCATACACAATGACTGAATGTTTTCAAAAACTAGGCACTGACGCACTGTAGAGAACTTAACAACGGAAGGTCTATTAGCTGTTGTTGATGCATTGAAGGATAATACTGATTACAAGGCCATACTAATGACTTGAGAGGGTGAAGTCCTTCATAAATGGATCGAATTTATTGTTGAGAACCATTCGCGATTTTATTCATCAAAGATTTGGCTGTAGTTCTTCCCTGCAATGGTTTAGTAGTCATGCTTTCTGAATTTGTACTTTTGAATTTGTAGTTGCGTAGTGAATAACTTATTCCCATCAAAGGTTTAGTAGTTGTGCTTTCTGAATTTGTACTTGTAATTCATAACTTATTTGAATAAGTTGTGCTTTCCATTGTTATTCGCGTACTTAACAGATTTATGAAATTCTCCTCTTACCATTTACAATCATGTTCTTCCATTTAATTCAGTTCATAAGATTATCATGATCAGATGAATCCATGACATGATTATGAATGTTCTCATATTGGAATTGATGCCAATGCACTGTCAATTCGAATGAACAAACTGAGAACAAACCTGATTTAAATATGAGATAATAAAGCAATTTATTTGTAATAACGATACTCATTTGGATGTAATCTATTTACAAGTCACTTTTCATGCTTGTAGAATGAAAACAAACTTTATGCAAGCCTTTCGATGCAAATCGTGAAAAGAGCTTCACAATGAACTTACTGCATTTGCCAAATTCTGCTCTCTTGGTAGTACGAGAGACCTTAATGTGGCTACGAATTCTCTAAGCGAAGAAGGCCAGTGCTTCTGTGAAAAGAAAGAATACATGACCGTTAATCATCATCAGGGTGAGGTATGCTGTGTCGGATGTTGAGGAAACTTCTTCTCTGAAGTAGGATTAAATGTGAATACTGAAGCATGAATGTTCAGATTCTTTGGTCTTGCTTAACTAGCTTATTGCTAAACATTTTCTATTGAAGCAGTTCAAAGAGTAAATAAATGATTGGCTTGAAAGGGTGTAAACCTATTTTAGTAGCATATCTTGTTTTGATGTATTCCTTTACTGTAGTGTTTTGTATATATGGGCGTTCATGGTCTATTGTGCTTTCATTTTAATGTTGGTATTCGGCATGAATGACTTTTGGATTTAATTTGCATATACAGGTCCCTAATGTCGAATTTTTTACGGGGTGTTCTTTCAGAAGAACAATGCAAAATGGTTGATTTACATATACAGGTTACCAATACTATAGCTGAACTTGCCCCTGCTATTATATAGGAAGCTGCAAATATTGATGAAGAGGAGCACGTCCGACGTCCGATGTTCGCCGGTCATCAGTAAGTGTTGGATGTACTGGCTGGACATCCAGGGCAGGCATACCAGTGTTTTCGCCTGCCACCGGACGCGTTCATAAGCTTAAGAGATGTTTGTTGCACGAGAACATCTATCAGACACGAAAAATATGCTTGTAGGAGAACAACTTGGTATTTTCTTACGCAGTGTTGCACATGCCCACATCTATCGACAATTATGTGAGTTTTTCCGGCATTCCTTAGAAACTGTTAGCAGGTACTTCAATCAGGTATTACAAGCAATTGTATCTTTGGCTGATGAATTCATAAGTCTACCTCCAATGGAAGTTGATTGTCATCCATTCGTGCGTGCCAATGAACAATTTTACCCATTCTTTAAAAATGTAATTGGAGCAATAGATGGTACACATGTTCCCGCAGTTGTTGGAAGTACTTCACAAAATTGTTATCGAAATCACAAGGGATTTACTTTACAAAATGTTATGGCTGTAGTGTCTTTTGATCGACAATTTGTGTATGTAGCCTTCGGATGGGAGGGATCAATGGCGGACATGCGTGTGCTCAGATGAGCTGTAAAACAAGGGCAATTTGGTACCATGCAATTAATATTACTTGGTTGATTCTGGATATACTAATACAAAGATTAGGTTTTGATGTTTTACATGTTTCCTAATATTCACAACTTCACCGCAATACCGCATGATTTTAATCAAACGGATGAAAATTGCGGTTGAGCTTAACTGGGCGGTTCACGCCCGGTTACCGATTCGCCGGTTTCACGGTCGGACCGCCGGTCAGACCGGTTCTGAGCCGGTTTTTTGCTTGCCCGGTTTCAGTGACAGAACGAACCGGCCGGCCGACCGGGTACCGGTTCAACCGGTTGAACCGACCGGTTCAGTCCGGTTTTTAAAACGTTGGTAAAACAAGGGCAATTTGAAGTACCATGCAGTTAATATTACTTGGTTGATTCTGGATATACTAATACAAATAAATTGATTGCACCGTTTCACGGACATCAATATCACTTAATCTATTATCGTGGATGTGCTTCTTGACAATACGCTGTTGAGCAAGAGTTATTTAATCATGAACACGCATAGTTACGCAATGTGGCTGAGCAAACTTTTGGGATATGGAATGAACATCTTTAGGTTTTGACCCAAATGCGACAGTTTCCATTGAATGTTCAAGCAGATATAGTTATAGCTTGTGCCGTTCTGCACAATTTCATTGGCCGATATCACAAACATGACCTCTACTTTAACATGTCACAGACTGAAATGCAGCATGACACTCTAGGTGGGGAAGTTGATATGACTGAAGAGGATCCCAATTTACATGCATCAATATGAGAAAGAATTCAGGGCGAAGCTATAAGGCACAATATCACCACTGATTTATGGAATACTCGGGTAAAATTTTTGTTTTGTATTATATATCTTTTATAGATTATATTTTATAATTAACTCATTCATTTCCTTATTTCAGATTGCAAGTCAAAGAAATTGATTGGTGTGAGAATTTTTTTTCAAGATTCTACCTATATGAAGTCAATCAAAAAATTTGAAGATTGCTCATACTTATGACTTCTTCTTTCTTTTGTGCTAATATTAGTTTGTTATTTCCTCAATTTTGAAAAATTCATTAATATTGTATGAACTCGAATTGTTGGTATTATCTTTTATGCAATGAACTTGACTACAAAAATATCTACATCAATTTTAAATCCCCAACTGTCATAAATCCTGAATATGTTACCAAACAGTTTCTCAAGATTTAACAGGATTTAACATTTAGCATACCAAACAATTTTCAGGATTTAACACATTTTGGATTTACTAAATCCGAATTTACAGAATTTATTAAATCACACTTAAGTTAAATCCCACTTGTTTCCAAACAGCCAAGTCCGAACTAGCACATAATAATTTCTCCGTATATTATGAGTCAATTGAAATTATGCGTTACATCTTCAATTTACTATGGATCAATACTTTGTACCGTGTGTACCCTGTGTACTAGGGCAAATTATTACATCTGATCAACGGACGCGCATAATAGGTTCGGACATCTAATAAAAACATGCAACATCACCTGTGCTTTTGAATGCGCTTTAGATGCGCTTTGACTGTGTTTTACCTACACTTTTGACCGTACTTTTGACTGCACTTTAACTGAGTTTTTTCTATTTTTTTTAACGTGCTTAATTTAAAATAATATTTTATTAATATGGAACCTATCTCAGCTTCCGGTGACCCGATGTAATAATTTGCCGTGTACTAGATAAGGCGGACGGGCGGAGCATCTGATTATGTAATAATCTTTCGTGAGTCAAAGCCAGGGGAAAAGAGCAGCAGCGTAAATTGCCCTTCAAGTTGTTGCTGTCGAGATCGAAAGTAGAAGGAGATATCGTCTTTGCAGCGCCATCAAAACCCCGGCGGCAATGCATCTGGAGGTTTCTTGTTCCGTTTTGTAATTTGGGAATCTCAAAGTACCTATGAGATTTTGTTGTTTTTTTTCTCAATCGATTGATGTAGTTCGTCTTCGTTTCATTTCGATTCTTCCTTGGATCGGTCGCAGGATTGGGGACGGATCCGATCTCCTCTTTTTTAATCGTCGACCTCAGTAGGTTTTCTCGCCGTTGATGGTGGTTTTGGGGCCGATTTCTCCATGATATATTGCAGATCCCTCTATACTTGGATTGGTCAGACCATATCCTGCATGGGGTATGTGTACAGCTTCAAACCCTTTCATGGTTTCTTTTTTGCTTTTGTTTTTAATCTACAAGGGCTTTTAAAGTGCTTTTAGTTTTAATGTGCAGGAACTGTATTATAGTAATGGTATTTGGGTTTTAGGAAATTATTCTGTATAATTTGTCGGGACTTTTAAGCTATTTAGGAGTTGATTTTTTTTTTATTGATTAAATTTATCTCCCTTCTTTCTTTGACCCTTATTGCTATTTCATATAAACCATAAAGGGGAGTAGAAATTGGTTCTTCATTGTAAGAAAATTAACAAGGGCTTTTGGAATTTAAAAATCTAAAAATGATGGGCAGAAGAACTGACGATAATAATTCAGATTCTTAACCATTTTGGTGTTACTAGGATAATGTTCATGAATGTTATTTTGCATCATAATTTATTTTATTGATTTTGTATGCTTACAATTGTTACAAAGGATATGAAAATCTTGTAGAAGTTTGGCTTGATTTGAACTCTAAAGTGGTTCAAGAATTTGTTTTTTTTTTCCTGACAAAGCCTCAAATAAAGTTCTTAATTGGTTTTTACACCCTTCATTGTGAAATGGATTTCAAAAGACATGAAAACTAGCACCACACCCTCACCAACCCAAAAAAGCCATAATAGAATGAGTTTATTAAAATTTGCTTACTCTTACTCACTCTAAATTTAGTGCTTGTTTTTATCATTTGTTTTTATAGAATTTTGAAATACTACATGCTACATATACATAGATTCATTGGGTTCCCATAATAATGCAATGGAAAAATAAGTGTTTGAATATTAGCTATTGGAGCCAAACTAGCTATAAAAAGTTCAAGCACTTCAAATTATTTGTTTTGAAAAATGGTGTAAGAAAAAATGATTGAATCATTCTAGTGTCAGGCCTTATATTAGCTTATAATCAAAGTCCTTAAAAAGACCTTTTGTCATTGTAGCTGCCCTAGTTTCCTTTGAGATTATTATTTTTTACTTGGTCAGTCATACATTTAATTGAGGAAAAATTAAGCATCGATCTTAACCATACATGGGATTTTCAGCTTATATGACTTCTTATTCATTTATTTTTGAAGTAATTAGATCATTTTATTTGTCTCTATCTCAAAGAGTAACTTAGACTAATTCACTTGAATTTCACCTTCCAATTGTGCACATTCACTTTTAATCAAAGACAATTCTTCCTTTTACTACATCTATGCAATTTAAATCATTATCCAATTTTAAGAAATATAAATCTTTCTCGATCAACCCCTTTGCCTCTCATTCTTCAGAAAACTAGAAAGATCCATTTAAAGTATTTATCGATTCTTTTAGAAATTGGGCTCGTCTATGTTCTAATTTATCATATTGTTTTTTTATATATACCTTCTTTTTTTTTTTCTTCTGGCTTATTTTTGACATTATTTCATTTTGATTCATTTTACCTATATTTTCTTTTGATATCTTGATTTCTTTCTTGAAGTCCCATAAATTTATTGGCTGTATAGAATCTAACAAATTTCCTCATTAAGGCATTTGAAAGAATTCAAATTTATTTCTCAATTAATGTAATATTTGAAATTTTTTGGTCTGGCCCTTTATCCTTATAATATCCCATAGGTATTACATTTGATCCTTTTTTTCTTTTTCGTTGGAATTAATGTTGTTTAAGTTCAAATTCCTTTTTGATACTTCCGAAAGAAAATTCCAAATTGGACAGGATAGTGTGAGCTTTTATGTGCAGTCATGTGCTCATTAGATTGGAATCTATTTTCTAAATGATCCTAGCTTTCGTGCTTTGGTGAGTTCTTAAGATCCCTTTGATGATGTATGTTGTGTTCTAGGTACATATATATGATTCCGTCAATATGTTGTGTTCTAGGTACATATATATGATTCCGTCAATTGCATATGATCCATGGCTAAAATAAACGACAATGTGCACGAAAAGAGTTCTTTTGAATTAGTATAGCATTAAATTATAATTATATTAGTCTTACTTAGATATTTGTAATATATTAGCATTAATTGTAAATAGTTAGTGATCCAAATTCAGTTAGTCCATTTTTTTATAATGGATTGTTGTCATTAGCCTTAATTTTTTGTTTCATTGTCTAAGAATTTTTCAGCGGCTCTCATGTTTTTCATCATTTGCTAAGATGTTGGCTTTAGTAACTTTCCTTTTAAATGTCTATTCCTTATTTCAACAATTTGGAGATTTTGGGACTTTATACTCAAAACTTCCATTGTGTTTGTTGTTGATGCCACCATCTTTGTTCTTTGTTTTAACAATTTGGATATTATCAAGTTTGATCCTTATATAATCCAAACAACTTTTGGTTTGGGGCTGGATTGACCCGAATGTGATACATCACTCTTGTTAGGTCAAGTTATCAAATTGGATTTCGGGTTGACTAAAACGTAGGTAAATGCATATATGTATTGGAGTCCATCATAAAATTTTTGATAGAGATTGAGCTTATTGTTGCTAATCATCCTTTTGGGGTTACAATTATCTTGATCTTATGAAGAAATCAACCAAAAGATTCATGAAATGATAATTTATTCACATACATATAAATACAAATAATCACAAAAAAAACTACTGTATGCATATAATATAAACAAGATAAAGCAAATTCTCTGAGACAATTCAACAGCAAATAATTTGCAGGATTCTTCACTAACAAATGATAAAAGAAGTTTTTCATGTCAGAAACATTAATAAGTGTATAAATTGAGCTTTATAAGACAACATAATTAACAAGCTTAAGATTAAACATCAAAAGTTGAATTTCTTCAGAACTAATTCATGTAGCTTATAATAACTAAGATTGATATATGAGATGTCTAAAAATTGATGGTGGAGGTGTTAGGATTAGTTAATTAAGATATCCTTAATTCATTACAATTAGTTATTTAACTATATGTTGTATGTTGTATGCTAATGTGTTTTGGAGATCAAATCAACACAAAAACCAGCCACTAGAGCCAAATCAGCACTAAACAACAAAAAATAGCCATCAAAATCAAGAGAAAACAGCAATGGTATGCAGGAACAACACCAATAAAGCTGAAATAATAATCTTCAATAAAAAAAAAAACAAGATACTATTGATTCACTATTCGAGAGGTGAATCGACTCTCCCCCAATTTCCTAGCAGCAATTAGGAATCCAAAATCACATAAGAAAAATTGTTTCAGAAAATTCTTCACATAATCTCTCCTACATAAAAACTTTTTCCCTTAAAACTAGCCCTAATCCCACCATAAATGCATCTCACATTTCCTCCAATGATCTCCCCTTAAACTTTTTCCATCATAAATGCACCTCACATTTCTTCCAATAATCTCCCCTTAAACTTTTTTCCTCCTATAGATATGAAATAAGGTGCTGGGACCCACAAAATTTTGAAATGAGGTGGGGTCTACAACCATATCAATACTCTCTTCCCAAAAAGTCACCTTGTCCTCAAGGAGGAGGAACAAGGAATCTACCTTTGGATAGTGCTGTAGGCTTCCCATGTTTATTCATCTTATGGTAAATTCTTCCATTTGATCAACACTTCCTTGATCCTCTTGTCTCCTGGTCGCACCCCTCGCATCTCCAATGGCTCTAATATTACCTACATATCTTCTAATAGTGTAGCCGGTAGTACGGGCGAGAGTGTATGGTCTCCAATGGCTCGTCTCAACTGCGACACATGAAATGCTGGATGGATGGCTGAATTGGTGGCAACAGTAGGTGATATGTGACCGCACAAATGCACTCCACGACCTCGCATGACCCAAAGGATTAAGGGGAAAGCTTCTCATTCCTTAGTGTAGTTGTAAGGCCGAATGTTGACATAAACTTTGTCTCCAATCTCAAACTGCACATCTCTCCTGTGCTTATCTGTCACGACCCAACCCGGATACTCGACTTAACAAGACGGGAACTAAAAGTCACACAATAATTAATTCATTGCAATTCATAAGCAATACTACATACAACCTTCTCATTTTAACTGAAGAGCCCCTATTATACAAAAAAAACCTATTCATTTCACCTTTTAAAAGAAAATTAAATTTACATTAGTTGATTTAACTGTTTTCATTATTGCGTCTTTTATAAATAAATTCTTACCTTTCGACCATTTTTAATTCTAGAAATTTGCCTGAAACATTAATTTTGGTGGGTTGAGTTTATTATGTAAACTTTTTCCCTTTTTCATTTATTTTTAATTCATTTATATATTATTTCTTTAACATATACTTTCTAAATATATATAAGTATCATATATGTGTCTTTCTGACTTGACTTTCTATTTATTTAACATTCTTTCATATATTCATGTCATCTTTATATACTTTATCATGATAATCGATGCATACTATTATATATACATTTGAAATTTACATGACTTTATTCATAATAGTCTCAAAATAAGCAAAACAATTTTGTAAATATGTCTTTCATATTAAACTTAAATTAAAATAATAAAATTTCAAACAATTATAATTATCTACTTTATTTTCCTCTTCTAATCTTTGTCTTATATTGAGAACTGTTCACAATAACATAATAATTAATTAGTATTAAATTCAAATTTGAATGTCTCAACAAATATTTGATTCCTTCTATAAAATTACCTCACAATAGTTTTCTCTTCCTTCATGGCAATTTCCTTTCTTCTCTATTGAACCATTGAACCAATTCTTGCTTTAATTGAATCCTCCCTACAATATTGATTTCTTCGATTATAAAATAAGAATATAAATTCATATCTATTCAAACTTAATTAATAGTTCTCTTATTCTTTATTCCACTTTCAAAAGAAAAGGATTCTCAAATTCTTTCCTCTTTCTTTCCAAATCTCTTCCTTCCCATTTTCAATCTCTACCCTTGTCTTCAAGTATGTATTCCCCACTGAGTAGATGAAGAATAGGGAAGGATTTATACAGAAAAAAATGAAAATAATTTAACAAACATTTGCTCACTTTCCTCTCAGCCGTTCCTCTTGACAAAACTTCCTTCTTCTTGTGTTTCCTTCTCAATTTCTGTTTCTTTAGCGATAGGAATGAAAAGGAGTGGTTAGATTTTATCCTCAAATGAAATCATTCGCTAAAAATGGCGAAACGAACCTCCCAAACCCTTCAACGTGAGAGTTTGGTTTGGCCCGCACAGTTCTACCCTCTCTGTTTGCGAACGCCTCTTCTGTTTCGCGAAAGGCTTCGACCCCTTTTTAGTAGGTCTGGCCGGTTCAGTTGAACCGGCTGAACCGAACCAGATATTACACTATCTGCTTGCTTCTTCATAATTTGTTGTGCTCGCAGTAGATATCCCTTCAATTCTACCAAGATTTGGTCCCTTTCTCTAAAGTACCGCTCCACTGATTATATAGGTGTGTTGCCATGCTCATAATATAGCAGATGAGGGAGATCTCTCCCATATAGGATTTTAAATGGTGTTGTATGGGCTGCTGTATGATATGAATTTTATACCAGTACTCTGCCCAGGTTAGCCATTTGGTCCACATCTTTGGGGTATCTTAGACAAAGCACGAAGATAACTCTCTACATAAGTCTCTACACTGTGATTTTCCACCTCAGTTTGGCCATATGTCTGAGGGTGGTAAGCAGTTCTCTTCTTTAGGATAGCCCCCTGCATCTTGAATAGCTCCCTCAAAAAATGGCTCAAAAAGACCTTGTCCCGATCAGACAGAATGGACTCAAGTATGCCATGCAAATGGACTACCTCTCTAATGAAAGCAGTTGCCACTACACCACAGTGTATGTGTGGCGTAGGGGAATGAAATGAGCATATTTGCTTAATCTGTGCACCACAGTTAGAATCAAGGCGAATCCTTCTGACGTAGGCAATCCCTCAATGAAGTGCATAGTCACCTCTTCGTATAGCTTCTCGGGTAAAGCTAAAGGCTGTAAAAGATCACCTGGAGCCATAGCCTGTTATTTGTGTCTCTAACATACATCACAACTGATCACCATCTTCTCCACGTCCTTCAGCTTGCCCACCTAGTACAATTTCGCTACTAGTCGACGATGTCATTTGGATTCCCGAATTTTCCTCAATAGTTGTGCCATGAAACTCTTGTAAAAAGTGAGGGATTTGTGGTGATGTCCTTGATAGCACAAGCCATCCCTGGTATAACAACTTTGAACCCACAACGGAATATCCTGGATGACTATCCTTGTTATGCAATAAATCTTCTTTGATTTTACTCAACTCTTCATCCTGCTCGCTCTCTTGCTTTAAGATGTCCCACCACCACCTTGGGGATCGATAGAGCCTTAACTTGGGTATCTTCACTATGTCTGGAGAGAGCATCTGTTGCTTTATTTTTCAACACGGGCTTGTATTGGATTTCAAAGTCATACCCTAACAACTTAGAAAGCCATCATTGATGCTCCTCTATCACCATCTTTTGCTCCAACATAAACTTCAAACTCCTCTGATCGGTCCTAACTATGAAGTGTCGCCTCAACTGGTAAGGTCTCCACTTCTGCATTGCTAACACAATCATCATCTGTCCCCTTTCATATATTGATTTCAGTCCAGCCTTAGCAAGCAACACTTAGCTGAAATAAACTATGGGCCTCAACCCTTGCATTAGAATTGCTCCCAACCCATAGCTTGATGCATTAGTCTCTATTACAATTGGTTGGTTGAAATCTGGTAGTGCTAACATAGGGACACTAGTCATGGTTTTTTTCAGCTGCTCAAATGCCTGAGTGGCTGCCTCCCCCCATTTGAAATTATTCTTCCTTAGCTGCTTTGTCAACGGTCAGGCTATAGAGTTGTTTCCCTTTACAAACTTTCTATGATATCCTGTGAGACCCAAGAACGCCCTTAGCCCCTTCTGGTTTTTAGGCATTTGCCAATCCACCATCACCTCTACTCGATTAGATTTGCGGACACCCCAGCTCGAGACACTATACATCCTAAGTACTCCACCCTTTGCTTCGCAAAAGAGCACTTCTTCAAGTTGGCATATAGTTGGTGCTCCTTCAAAGTTCCCAACAACATCCCCAAGTGCTCCAAGTGCTCCTTCTCCGACTTGCTATATATAAGGATGTCATCAAAGAATACCAAAGCAAACTTCCGAAGATAAGGCTTGAAAACCCTATTCATGAGTGACTGTAAAATGATAAGGGCATTAGTGAGGTTAAAAGGCATCACCAAAAACTCATAGCGTCCCTTATGAGTTCTGAAAGTCATCTTGTGGGTGTCTTCTAGTCTCATTCTGATCTGGTGATACCCAAACTTCAAATCGTTCTTTGAGAACTCCATCGAATCATGCAATTCATTTAGCAACTCATCAATGACTGGTATGAGAAATTTGTCCAGCACAGTCTCCTTGTTCAAGGCACGATAATCTACACAGAAATTTCAACTGCCGTCCTTCTTCACCAAAACCATAAGACTAGAAAAAGGGCTCACATTGGGCTTGATGATCTCGGCTTCAAGCATCTTCCGAATCAGCCTCTTAATCTCATCCTTCTGGACCTGTGGATAGCGGTATGGTTGGATACTAATGAGAGTGACTCATTCCTTCAAAATAATAGTGTGCTCGTGCTACCGTAAAGGTGGTAATCCTTGAAGAGGTTGGAATACTTCATTGAACTACTGGAGAAGCGACTGAGCTACTTCTGAAATGTCCTTTATCTCCCGGGTGTCTCCTCCCTCCAAGCTCTGGAGCTCCGCTAAGAATCTCAATCCTTTACCCTATGTGGCACGCACCATGGTTTTTGAGGAAACCATTGCTTTGGATAAACTAGGGTCTTCCTTAATCACCAACTTTCTCCCCACCACTTGGATCTCCATAGCTAAGGCCTTCCAGTCCACCTTGGTCTCCCCTCAAGTTTGTAGCCATTTCATACTCAAGATCAGATTCATACTTCCCTACTCAACTGGAAGAAAATCCTCCCTGTTGTCAACTCCACCACTAATCCTTGACAAATACCCCTTCTCTTCTCCTCCTTCCTTGTGCCCATCATCTCCAAAAACATCCCCTATCTATCAGCTTTATCCTAGCTTGGCAACTGTCTGATTATATATGAAATTGTGGGTAGCCCCACTATCCACCAAAATTATCACTGCTTCCACTCCTATCTTTGTCCTCATTTTCATAATGTGATTTGGGGTGAATCCCAATACATAATTCAACAAAATCTCAGCCACCTCTAAGTGTAAGTAGGGGTGTTAATATTTGACACGACACGACAACCGGACCTGAAAAATCCGGGTTCGCAGATTCAACCCGTTTGATAAAATGGGTCGGGTCGGGTTGACCTGGCGGGTTGCCGGGTCAACTCGAAAACCCGTTTATTTTAAAAAATTTTGAATTTCCCGATGCCCCCGCCCGCTGCCCGTGCCAGCGCTGCCTGCTGCCTGCGCTGCTCGCATGCCCCGCGCTGCAGCCCGCGCTGCCCCGCTGCGGCACCGCTGCCCCGCGTACGCGCGCTGCCGAACCTGCATGCCGCCGCTGCCGCGCCGTCGCCGAACCGCGTGCCACTGTCGAACCCGCTCCGTCGCCGAACCGCACGTGCCAAACCGCAGCCCCGCTGCCCCGCGTGCCGTCGCCGAACCTTGCCGCCGTCCGCCGCTGCCCGCGCTGTTTGAACCCTCGCGCGTCGCCCACTGCCGGGTCGCGGGTCGGGTCGGGTTAACCTGGCAACCCGGCCGGGTCGAGTCCGGGTTGAAATGTCCGGCTTGTTTGCAAAAATGGGTCTGGTTTGGGTTGACCCGTTTATATACGGGTCGGGTCGGGTTCGACCCGAACCGATGGTTGACCCGAATTGACACCCCTAAGTGTAAGGGCTCCTCTTCCTCTTCCACTTCTCCTTCTACCTTTACCTGCCTATCTGCTCCTCATCACAAACAAAAAGGACATGAAAGGTGCGAATTTTACACCTATGGCCCGGTGATGTAAGCACAAGCGTTAGAAAACTGAAACAAAGAGAACAATGGATAGAACTCAAACCAGACTCTATTAAAATAGAAGTAATCAACTAAAACACTCAAAATCCAACAAGAAAACACGAAGAGACTTTTAAGAAATAAAGAAAATAAAAACAACGCTATCTTCAGATAACCGTCAGAGCGGGTTCCTCACATGCATCGAATTGTAGGTTAAATAAGATAAGTGCATAAGGCTGGCAAACTGATGGTCCACCACTGCAAGATCGTTCAATTCTTCCAACAGATGCTTCTAAGTTAGCCAACAATCACCACCAAAGCTCAAGAAAAAGGATACAAATGGAGTGGAACATGCGGAGAGACGAAAGAGGTTAGAAGCCAAGACGAAGGGTGGAAAGAGCTCACAAGATTTCCAGAGGAGATGAGAAGAAGAATGGAACAAGCTCGCAAGCTTTTCCAATAACCCGCAGGTCAATAGCAAATTTGCTCACAATAATCAACTCCCCTTTACAAAAACATCTCATATTTATAGGCAAGATAGAAGAATACCAACAAAAACTTTAATTAATTTCCACAAGAACCTAAGCATCAAATCATGGAATTTCCCCATTTGCTTTTTACGGAAAATAGCCTAGCTCAGGAACCGAAGGAGCAACCACGGGAACCAAAGGAACCGCACGGAACCAAGGCATCAAAAGCCACGGGAAAACCCCCAGCTCGGAAAACCAACAGCCACCGTGGGAACCAAGGAGATAATGCTCAGAAATAGCAGCCAACCGTGGAATCCAAGGCACGGAATTCAGCCAGCACAAAAACAAGCCACGGTTTCCCAAGAGACAAGAAGAAAGGGGAAGGAGAAGGGACAAGTCCACTCCAAAATTGAATCCAATTTTATGAGCTTACCTTTAGAACATTAATGAGCTACTAGACATTATCTCAAGCAACTAAGAGAATGAGCTCAACTCCAACCTTCTTCATACATCACCATAGGCCCCAAAACAGCCAACCTGTGAACCAGCAGCAGCCAAGGACCAATTGAGCCATCAAATCAAAGGTCTACCAAACCCCATGCACAGCCTACCATGTTCATTGGATGCTTTCCCATCATTAGATAGCTAAAAAAAGAAAAGAACATAAAACATACTATTGTTCGAATAAAAATAAAAATACAGAAATATTTGATAGCATCACCCGGTGTGAACTTCTCTTCGCACCTAAGACATAGACACTTAGCTCGTTTGTTCTGTAACTCCGTATCAGTCAGCCGTTTAAAGTTCCCTCCTGGCCGAGCTTCGAAACCTTTCTCCTTTGGAGGTTCTCTTAGACCCGATACAATCGACGCCCTAGTTGTAAGGAAGGTGGTCATCGTGCGGTAAGAACCTCCAAAACTTTCTACTCCTCTCAAGTGAGTTCTTGTCCTTTATCAGCTGGGCTAACTCTATAGCCTCTCCCAATTCATGGGGTCTTGCCACCCGCACAGCGGTTCTTAGCTTTGGTTTGAGTCCCTTCATGAAATTGCTTTCTAACACCGTCTCCGGTAGTCTCCCTAAATGTCCGACAGAAGCTCAAATTTCTCTTGGTACTCCATCATCCCACCTGTATCAAACAAAAGAACTGCTCATAATAGTCCCCTTATTGCTTGGTTCAAAATCGCTCCAATAAACAGTCCTTGAACTCCTATGAATGGATTAGATATCTTGTCTCCCTCCATTGGTACTATGTTAATGCCTTCCTCTTGAGACATAGAGCCACTGCCATAAGCCTCTCCCCTTTCGTCAACCCATTCACTGCAAAATATCTCTCTACTCTATAGATCCACCCATGCGCATCCTATCCTTCAAACACCAACATTTTCAGCTTACTAACTCCTCCACCCCAATTTTCTCTTTCTCCCCCCATGCCTCCCATGAAGCGAGCGTTGGGGTCTCTACACAGTTCCCTCTCCTCCCTTCTCCTTTCATACCCCTCTTCCTTCAAATTCAGTCCGACTGATCTCTTGTTTCCATTCTCCTACCTCCATATTCTCTATCCATCATCCTGCTCAGTAGAGGCTCAAGGTGGGTTATTCCCTCTCCTAAAATTTCTACATATCCATCGCCTCTTGGCATGTCATTTCCCTAATTCTTCTTTGCTTCTGACAGAGCCGCTTTAGTTTGAAACTCTAACATCCGCTTCATCTTCTCCTCTTGATTCCCAAACCTTCATTTCATCGCTAAAAAATGCTCATTCAACGATCCCACATCCGTTCGCAGCTGCCCAACTTCCCCCTCCAACTCAACTCTTGTCCCAGCCACTGGCTTCCAAAACTTGCTCTCTTATACTAATTTAATATGTTTTGGAGATCAAATCATCACAAAAAACATCCACTAGAGCGAAATCAGCACCAACCAGCACAAAACGATCACCAAAATCAAGAGAAAATAATAATGTATGGAGGAACAACACCAACAAAACTGAAATAATAATCTTCAATTAAAAAAAAACACAAAATACAATTGATTCATTGTTCGAGAGGTGAATTGGCTTTTGCCCAATTTCATACCAGCAACCAGGAACCCAAAATCACTTAAGAAAAACTACTTCAGAAAATTCTTCACATAATCCCTTCTGCATACAAATTTTTTTCCCTTAAAACTAGCCCTAATCTCGCCATGAATGTACCTCACATTTCCTCCAATGATCTCCCCTTGAACTTTTCCCCACCATAAATGCACCTTATGTTTTCTCTAATGATCTCACGTTAAACTCTTTCCTCCTATAGGTCTGAAATGAGGTGCTAGGACCCACAAAACAAGAGCTTTTTGGCTCTTGAAATGAGGTGGGGTCCACAACTGTATCATATGCATACATACAAACAAACAAAAACAAAAACATTGACAAACTTATAGTGCTTGTTGGCCCAATGTAAACTTGGTGTTCTGATAACCTTCTCTTTCTTATAATTCTTATACCCTACCACTACGGGCTTCTCTGGGTATGATGGAGAACACTAATCCTACTCTTTTGAGATCATCTACCCAATTTGTTAGTCTTTTGGATTGACACAAGATCAAATTTGGTATAAAATTATATGCTGGAAGTAAGGTGCCAAAATTATTTCTTAAAGAGTTTGTTGGTAACATCTCATCCTTTTCTTCCACAGGGACAAAAAATGCATCTTCATTTAAGGAAAAGTTGCCCTTAGTGTTGATTAGGGAAGAAATTTTCATTTTTAATAAATCATTTGAGTTAATCCTTGTTTGTAAGTTTTTTCTTTAGGCATTTTAGTGTGGGTGTTGATTAGGAAATACTTTGATGAGTTGGGCCTCTTTGGTTACTTCTTAGTTGGCCTTCTTGATGTAAGACTCATACTTGTACTCGTTGCTTTGTGGCATAATTACATTTGCTTATTCTTGCGCGTATCATAATATTTTTTTCGGCTTTACTCGAAGGATGCAAAAATGGGCCCCTAATTTCATCCTAATAGTGAACAGTCGATTGCTCCTATTTGGTTAGCTTTTTCTTATCTAAGAGCTCATTTCATAAACCATTAAGTCATGCCCTCCCTTAATGTGATCTTTTGGTAATTTTTTGTTGGTGGATGCTGCTAGTGCTAAGTTTACTAGGCCCTTCTATCTCCTGAGTGCTTGTTGAAACTGATGATAATTTTGAATTTTAAATGTTGAAGAAGGATATTGGCAGGAAGTCAATTTGGATAATACCCTTTCGTACTATCAAAAATGTAAGATGCACAAATATAACATTTAATATTGCAATGTAATTCATCAAGAATTTAGAGAATAAAATGTTTTTGGGGTCATGATTCCTATTGTTGCATCAAGAGGGGATTGTTTTCAAATGGGAGTTTTAAGGTGGAGTCTATTTTATCTATTAATCCTTTTGAGCATCAATTTACTATGGTTCTCATGTACACTTTATGATGATAAGAATTTCTAAGATTGTTTAATTAATAATTAATCATAATAATAATGGTTTGTGCATGCATGTTCATAATCCAATTGGGAATCAATTAGCTTAGATCCCTGGGATGATTTCTGTAGGTGATAATATTATTGAAGTTGTTTTACTTATTCAAACTAATTTTGATGTAGAACTCTAATGTTTTGAGTTAATCCTTCTCTCCTTCGAAAGAATCATTTTTGAGAATCCTGCTCACCTTCTAATGTGTATAATGATTGTCCTACTTCCTTAAGTGATGCCTTCTCCCTATTGCCTTAATGTCCTGAGTGTAGGGGAGCTTATCTCTTATAATCCTTTAATTAATATTTCAATCACTCTTAACACCCATCCTCTAAAGTATTTTGTTGGAGAGATTCCTATTATTATAGCTAGGTATATTTGAATTCGGTTACAAATCCTGAGTTTGGTTGGGGATAGTTCATTGGCTTTAGATGAGCCCTCTGATATCAGATTAATTTCGACTCTAAAGTTGATCATCAAGATTTCATTTGCTATATGAGAAATAGATGAAAAAGATAAACCTTATCTTAAGATGCCTAAAATTCACTAGTTTATCCTCCAAACTCCAATGACATGCTTCTTGCTTTTAGCTTAGGTTTAGTTATTTGTGGTTTTTGATGATCTCTATAATTGCTTTGCTTTGATATTATTGATACTCTTTTTTATTCTTATTTTAGTAGTTATCCCTCATCATCTATCCTGGTGACCATTTCTTTTTATGTTATCCTACTTATGAATATATGATGCTCGTGGTTCTCAGTCCTTATTATATAAATACTAGTTTTACTTTAGAATTCATTGTTACTAAGCAATTGTTTGAGTTTTGATTTCTCTCATCATATCATTTTGGTGGTTGGACTTTTGCTCATTCTTTATTTATGTAGCGGTTGACGTCATTCTTCCTCGCTTTACTTAAATGAATTTTATTGCAATAGTTGCAATCTAATGTTTGTATGTTGATTTGTCCTATTCGGTTTCTTATTCTATGCCCCACTTTGGATTGCCATGAGTAGCTGATTATTGTTGTCTATGTTGGCTACTCTCGATATTGGGCTTAAGTTGTTTGCTTAATTGTAGTTGATACAACAATTTTTCTTTTAGGTATTTTTAATGTTGTTTGGAAATTAGTTTCATTGGCTTATAGTTGGTCTTCTCATTCGCTTTCCCAATTACCTTATATCATTTACTTATCGGTTGCGGTTGCGCTGCTACTTATGTTGTTTATTGATGTCGTGGATTTAATAGGTGAGAATTATTATGAAGTAAATAAGATAATGCTGAAATAATGAAGGAAAGCTTAAGAAGATTTCGTGTAATGGGCTTGTATTAGTATTATAAATCAAAGTTCTTTCTTGAGGATTATGTGATGCTTAGTTATGGACTTTTATAATTTGGATTTGTTATACAAAGGAATAAAAACTTGATGAGGATATGGTTAATAGGGTCATGGCTTGGTTTTTGAAGCATGGTGACGATATTAGAGGATTATGTGATAACATAATGTCTCAATGAGAAAAATTATTCAAAACAACAATAGTTGAGTGTGAAACAACAAAGACCCTATTTAACAAGTTTAAAAAAAAAAAAAAAAAGACCTCGTTAACAAGCAAGTTGAGTGTAGCAGGAATGAAATTCTTAAGTTGAATGGGCATAACTATTGTAATAGATAGAGTGAAGAGGTTGCACTTATTACAAGAGTGAGTGGATGATGAGCATGAAAGAATGATATACAGTATTACGTAAAAGGATTAAAAATACAATGCTAAATGAAAATATAATTTGGTTAGAAATTATGTTAAACATTTTGATGGAATAATACATGAAATAAAAATGAGTGTCAGAGAACGATTTATTAAAAAAAGGCACAAATTTCTGGGATGACTTATAACGATGGAGATAAATTTTTAATGTCTTATGGCACAAGCTTTTGTATATGGTAATTACTCCTTAGTATGCTAATAGACATTTTGTCAACTTTTAGAAGTTTCATGAATACTCAGTAAATTTGTTATTTAACTTCCATTCACCGTAGCATAGCATTACACTCTCAGCAAAAGCTAATTTCTCTCTCCATTTCACATTTGCGAGGGATACTAGAGTCATATTCAATTAACTATTTTTCATTGAAGAAAAATAAGGTCATTCGCAAGGAGACAACAAAATGGGTATCATTCCTGTGAACTTTGAACCCCTCTTTGTTATGAGCAAACCCCAATACTAATTATATTTATTATTTAAGAGCACATAACAATCACGTGAAATTTTTTTGCTAGAAGTGGAGAAGAGGATGATTAGAAGTCTCTCTGTTATAGGAATGTCTCTTTTTTTATCTTTTTGATTTACTTTCTGACTGAAATTTGGTATGGCTTGAGTTTGTTTCCTAATGATGAAGGCATAAGGATGAGGTATTTATAGATGTTAAATCGGCTTGAGATAGCTTTGCGATGGATAATGATGCGAAGCATTTTTAGTTTATAATATCCCTTAGGTTATTTAATTTAATTGTTACAAGTTTTTTAAGAATTTTTAGGATTATCTAGGTTTCACTTACTTTAGAATTATATGTAGGGAATGTGTAAGAGGAAATAAAACTCATCGATGAATATTATATGAATTGAAGCCTTTGAGCTTGGTTGTCCTCTTGTTCTTGGAAATCCTTCAAGCATCATCTTCTTCCAATGATCCAACGATTGTCTCCAACTACATCAGTTGGTATCAGAGCCCGGAGCTTGCGAAGAACGATGGATTGCAAAAGGTGGGCTGTCGACGACAATCGAAGCCGAAGAAAATGGGCGGTCAACGAAGATCGATGCTGAATAAGAAGGGCGGTCGACGAAGATCGACACCGAAGGAAATGGGCGGTCGATGAAGATCGACACCAAAGGAAATGGACGGTCGACGAAGATCGACGCCGAAGGAGATGGGAGGCGGACGATGATCGACTCCGAAGGAGATGGGCGGTCGACGAAGAAGAAGACGACTATCCTCCGCTCCAACTTCCACTCCAATGGCTAGATCCGCCGGCCCCACTATCCTCATGAAGAGAGCCGCCTAAGAAGGGTTGTTGATCGTGATCGACGCCGCGAAGCCCTTCGGTTGGCTCAAGTGGAAGCATCAATTGATCGAATAGATTCTTTATGTGTTAATTTCATTCAATCGGTGGACAGAATCATGGGCAGTCCTGCAACCATACCGTCCTCGTCGCTCCTCTACTCCACCAACACGCAGGCACAACCGACCCTACTTCCTCCTGCAGATTCGCCTGCATTTTAGTCGCTCCAGCAAAATGCAACCCTCGAGCTTGCCGAGCAATCCCATGCCAAATCATCGCCTATTGTAACGGAGGAAGTAACTGCCTCTGCCACTCCGCCATTGCCACTCGCTCCTTCCTCCAGCCCTTCTATGAGGCATCCAAATCTCGAATCCACAGAGAAACCCTTCTATGAGCTCATAGGTGAGAAGTACCCTTCTTCGCCAGATCAATTCCCTCTCTACTCTAGTCCAAGCCTTGAGACCCTGGATAGCAACAAGAGCCATAACTCAAACAACAGTGGAATCCAATCCTTTCACGACAACTCTGAATTCTCTGAGTACCAAAATTACCAGATTCCACTTTCGCAGTCTTCTCTTAGCTTCGTTAATGGAAATGGTAACGATCTTTTGTTCAAAACCCTCCCCACTATCCAGTTCGAGAAGGGAATCGAAGAAGCCAAGAAGTTCCTCCCAAGTATAGACAAGTTGGCCGTCAAAGTTGGAGAAATAAATCTGACCTTGCTACAAAACCCCATCAAACAGGAGAGAAGGCAGAAGAACCTCCGTTTAGATGATTCAGGCTTCGAAGAGACGAGGAGAATCAACCAGTTGGCTTTCTCCTACGAAGAGCCGGTTATTCCCTTGGTGATGTTCGACGATGTACTGCTCTGTAGCTGTGAAAGGTTTCCCCAAGACGTGAGTGCAATTCGAGAAAAGGTGTTCACAGAAGCGGGAAAGGATTCCAAAAATTCCATCCCCAATGAGTCAGGCGTTAGTCGGAAGTCTCGCCAGAAGAAGCAACTGAAAGAGGAGGTTGTGGATTTCAACATTTTTCTTCTCCACTGTACACAGATCGTGGCCAACAACAACAACAACCTTAGAGGCTACGAGTTTTTGAAACAAATTCGGCAGCATTCGTTTCCTCATGGCCATGCCTCTATGAGGCTCGCACACTACTTTGCCAATGGTCTTGAGGCCCGTCTTGCCGGAACCGAGAGGGCGGTACTTCTGAAACAAATTAGGATGCTTAATGCTGGATATGTGTGGATAGATACAGATTGGCTTTCGTCAATCTTGGATTCTTCCGGAAGTGCTGATCCTGCAACCATGAGTTTAATTCAAGGGGCCATCGTTCTTCGTCCTCATACACCATATTCAAATATCAAACAAATTTTTTTATCGAGATGAAATAAATTGCTTCAGAAACGAGATGTAAGTTCAAGCTTGAACTCTTATGGGTTGTATGCATATGACACTGTCTGGCTAGTTGCTTATGCTATTGACCAGTTTCTTAATGAAGGGGGTACTGTATCTTTTTCAAATAATCCGAGGTTGACTGATGCGAATGGAAGCTCATTAAGAGCAATCCTTCATGCTTGTGCCATATTGACAGTCCTCGAGATGGATTACTGGTTCAGGGATGCGCCATTCATCATGGCTTCGCGCCATTTGTCCATGTTTCCAATGGTTTAGTGAACATGCATGCTAAATGTGGTGACATCAAAAGTGCCAGCAAAGTGTTTGATGAAATGAAAGAAAAGGAGTTTGGAGTTGTATTTGCATATGTTGGAACTCGTCCGCCAGATCAGCTTTGCCTAGTAGGTTTTGTACTAGAAAAAGCATAAGAAGTTGGTTTTGAGAATGACTTGTAGAGGATTTTATTAGCTCCAGCACTAAAATGGGTAGCATTTATTGATTTCTTGCTTGTTTTGCGAGACAGATATGTTGTTGCTTCTACCCATAGAGATGCAAAATAGTGGAAGGCCAAAGAAACTAATACCACTAATGAATGAGATCGTGGACAGGCCAAAGCAACTAATACCACTAATGAATGAGATCGTGGACATACATCGAAGTTGCAAAATCTTCGATCCAGGAGGATGGCACATCTCGACGGAGTCAAACTCTTTTGATGCAAGGGGAGAATGATGCAGAGTATTTTTACCTTATAATATCTCTTAGGTTATTTAATTTAATTGTTATAAGTTTTCTAGAATCTTCTAGGATTCTCTAGGTTTCCCTTACTTTAGAATTATATATAGGGAATTTGTAAGAGGAAAGAAAACTCATTGATGAATATTATATGAATTGAAGCATTTGAGCTTGGTTGTCCTCTTGTTCTTGGAAATCCTTAAGCATCATCTTCTTCCAACGATCCAACGATTGTCTCCAACTACATCAGATAACAACTCAAGAGCCATAGGCAACTTATTCTAGTAGTGATATGCATAGCATATCACGTTGCAATCTATAGGAAGTGAAGTGGTACACATCGAATGATCATAAGATAATTGGGCGGTTTTCTAAGGAAGATATGCGACATGGCCATTGTGGAGGACATTGATTCTACAAGCTGTGGCATTCAATTTGTATGGAACCACATGACATTTGGTAAGTAGTTGGAGCAAGCGATGATAATTGTTTCAATTTTAAGATAAAATAGCATAATCTTCTTGTGGCTAATCCAGCCTATTGAGTTTGGGTTGTATACTACTAATAATTTCTAGGTTATCTGATCGAACTCAACTCGATATATCAAATATTAATGGGATTGAGGCGGATCTATTATGGATAAGCCAGGTATTGTTGTTCGACTGAAATAAGTGGTCAAAACGGACCAGCCTCCCCATAATTTTTAGCATCCTCTAGCCAAGCATTGGGTTTATTTGATCTTGGGTCAGTGTTCTAGATTCGACAAATTCTAGATTCGACGAACTTAATTTTGCCATCTCATCAATTAAGTCTTCGAATCAATAATAAGTACATTAATAGTTGTGACGAGGCCTATGGATCTTGGTGTTATGCCAAACAAACTCAAGTGTAAATTTAGCAACCCAAAGATCCACAACTTAGCCCGTTAACAACTGATAAACCAACACAATCTAGCTTAATGGAAATCCAAATCAATATGTTGATTTGCATCATAAGTTCCCATTTTCTTTTCTGCCGGCATCCTCCCTTTCATTAAGAGAGCTTGGACAGTTGGACCAGAATCACACATCTCTGCATTAAGTGTGTTGCATAGAAATAACCAAAGCACCTCTACTTTCCATAAACAAACCTCAGACCTGAACATCAACCATCTTACTGTGATGGTTCACTTTAGCGCTTGGTGTGCGTATTTGCGTGGTTTAGTGGTTTTAAGCTCTACAGGTACTAGCTGCCATATTAAGACCAATATAGGCAAGAAAATCTAAGTTTAATTCTCAAATGACAAAATTTCTACTAATCTGCAAGTGATGTCTACAGATTTCTCGTTTGTTTTCTGAACCCCATCATAATTGAAAAAGTATAAAACTTGAAATTTTCCAGTTGTTGCTGAATCTAATAATCTTCAAATTGAATCAATGTAGTTATGTTTGGTTGAGGGAGTAAGGGAAAATTAATTTTATTTGGCAAGTGATAATTTTAGATTTTCTGTTTGTTTTTTTGGTTAGGGTGAGATATAGGATAGGGAAGGATTAGTGGATTGTTGTGTTCCAACTATTCACTAATCAAGTATTACTTATGTTAATTGTTTTCAAACTTTGCATGTCTAGCATGCACACACTCACTTAGCCTAGGCTCTCCTAGTTTTAAGGACTTGATTGTGTTTAGATGTGCTTGTTATGCTTGTCCAAGGGTTAGTAGAACTTTGATTCAAACCTGCACAAACCAGTGATATTATTAAGGATTTAAGGATAATAATTAAGGATCCATGTCCAGAAAACTTAAAATAATTTTAGAAAATAGGATATACCTCCTATGATATGAAATTTGAACAATTTGAACCTAGTGACATCTACAACCCATAGAAAATTTTTTACTGATTTTAAAATCATTAAGATATCTAATTAATTAATCCTTTAATTAAGCATAAAAAACTTCCAAAAATTCCAATAAACCCAAATTAAATCAAAAAAATACATATAATACCTCAAACTGATCAGAATTTAATTTCCAACTTAAGAAAAATAAAACCGCTTTGATTTGACATCAGATTGAAGCTTAATTTTTTTTAATTGAAATCAATATTTAATTAATATGGAGATTTACCTTCAACCTTTTTGTTTGTATACCTAACAAGTTTATTTGGCACTTTTAAGCCTTTGTAAAGAGAAGAATGTGTCGGAGCATGTTGATTTTTCATGATCATCGTTATCATATTTTATATATCTTTCTTGTGATTGCTCGTAGTTAGCATGATTAGGTAGATAAATGATAGATTGATCCTGAAGATGAGGTAAACTTGGTAGAATAGAATTTTCCACCTGTGTTTTAATATGTGCATGCTCATGCACACATGGATTAAACGAGTAAGGCATTTTGTTCGAGATTAAATTTTCCCAACGTTCAAAATTTTGATTATTCGGATGAGTCAACATTTTATGTAGCAGTTTTTCCGAGTGAGCTTCTATATTTTCATGCAAAGTTTGAGTAAAGTAATTGGAGATTCTCCGTTTCCTTGGCATTATGTACTGTTCATGCTTGATTGTTTTTGAAGGATGCAACACAAATTAGTTTATTTTTTGCATGTCTTTGTATAATTAGCTTTTTTGATATGGTAATTGAATCATGGTATGTATGCAATTGTCATTTACTGTGGTTTTAGTCATCATCCAGTTAGTGGTAGTTTGATTCTTTTGGGACCTGATAGTACCATAGTGGTATATTTGATATTTTCCTCAGGGTTAGAGCAAGCTTGTCAGTTTTTGCCATAGAAGTAGTCATTTGAGTGCCACAGGAATGGGCAATGAATGCCAACTATGAGATGAGGCGGACCACACTTGGTGCATAAGGTAAGGTAAGTGTGGGGGGCATTATTAGGGTAGGGCTATCCTGTTTAAACTAAATTGGGTGCATAATAACCAATGCATGAAAGCCATTTTCAATGTGGTATTATTCTTAAAATGTGTGCATAGTTTTTCAACTTTACCTTTTGCCTTCCACAAACTCTTTTCCTCGGACAGAAAAGTCATCTCGCATCAGTGCACCTCTGCCATATAATTTGCATTATAAGGTTTATCATCACTAATATGAGGCAATATTCTTATTTTCCTTTGATGTTGAATGGTAGCCGGATAGTTAGTATTTGTCACTTGCTCATAATTAGCTAGTCATATTTGTTTTCAAATTTAAATCTTTACCTGAGTAATAGATCTAATGGAAATATTATAATGGGGATCAGTTCATCTTGCATGATTTTGGTTTTTGCCTCCGTTATGCTTACATGAAAATAGAACAACCTGTGTTGATTTCAAATAGGCGTGTTCTTGGCCTGTTATTTAAAGATATTTGACTATCAGCTTCAATTTAACAGTTGTGACTTGACAATTTGATTTGTATGCCAATGTTCTTCATGTTATTTGAGAAGAATTGTTCTTGTGGTAAGCAGAATCCCAAATTAAGAACTGGTTAGAAGAGTTGATATGGAGATGTACTCTTTGTTCTTGTTTTGTAATTTCTTTTTTCCATGCTTCTTATCCTAAGCTGATGCCAATGGTTTTGTATTAGGCTGCTGAAGGTTCCACTTTTACTTGCATGCTTGGCATTTTGAATTTGATGCCAATTCGCCATTGATATATCCTGTTTTGGAACAGAGCAGAGGCTGCCTTGGTTGCTATACTAAACCTACTCCAATAACAGCTGTGGATGAGCCCTCAAAGGGCTTGCAAATCCAAGGCCAATCCATTAGAAAACCTGGTTTATCTGACGACTTTTGGAGTACAAGCACATATGAAATGGAGAACAGTGGAGTTCAGTCTCAACGAAGCATCTCTTCAATTAGTACATCAACTCAAACTCTTGACTCCCACGGTGGAACTGGAAGTACAAGCAACCCTTCAGAATTTGTGAATCACGGTTTGTTTCAAACGGACATGCTCTTATTTATTAGCTAATCTGATATGATGACTTTTCACGTCATTGTTAACCTTTTCCCAACTATTTAGTGTTGGCTTTATGCTGTTATGGATTTTTTTCCTTTTAAACTCTTGATATTTTAAGTTCATTTTGAAGCAGGTAAAGATGATAATTAAAAGGAAATAACAAAGCATAAACAGGAACATTTTCCTGATAGCATCTTGAAAGCGAGTCAACAAATGTTGATTAACAAGAAACCTTTTTGACAGATAAAATTCATGAAAAGGAAATTTGGCTAAGAAATATTCAAGTTTAACTACAAACCCACAATAGTTGAAATGCTGCTCAAGCAGATGGTGACGGTCACTTGTTGGCTCCTTCAACTTGCTAAAATAATTTAGGAACTATGCCTGATATGCATAGCAAACAGAATCTGATATGGGAAACTTAGCAAATTTTTTGCAGTTTTGATATGGTAAACTTAGCAGATTCTTGTCTACTGTTCGACTAGAGGAGCATTTTGTTTGTTCATAATACTTTTCTTAAGAGAGATGATTTCATTGCTGTTATCTGGTCTAAATCTATCATTATAAATGCTTTGATTATACCCTAAGCAGCCCACATAAAATGCAGGTTTTCTTCTATGGAACCAAATTAGGCAGCAATGGATTGGCAATAAAAACTCACAAAAAGTGTCTGAGCAGGTTCGAGAACCAAGGTTAAGGTGTGCTTTTTTCTTTGCATCTAATTGATCCAGCATAGAAATTGCTAATTTCATATCATATCATATTTCTTTCAGTTACAATTCATCTTTCCATTAATTTCATCCCTTGTTTGTCAGGAAAACAGTACCAAGTACCTTCTTAAATGGGTTTTGATTTGGTCTTGGTATTTGAAGCCTTAACCCTGTTAGCAGAGAATCTATTTTTGTGCTTTGAGCCATGTTCCTTGGTCACAATTAGTCGTAATGAGGGTAACCTAACTGCCTTTATCAAGACAAACCTTTATGTTCAAGCATCTCATGTTAAATCCAAATTTCCTTAACTTTTTAGGGATATACCTGATTGCTCATGTGCATGTAAAATTTTCTTACAGTAATAACTATATTCAGGTATATCTGTTACACAAAGCGTCTGTTATGATCTCATTAACTTGATAAGAACAATGAAGGCTGCATGTATCGGAAAAAAAATCTCGTGGGTTTCAATTAGCTGTGATAGGTTTCTCTTTGTTGGTGATTGTTCTTGAAGGTATGAGAAAGCCTAATCGTTCCAAGAAGATCTCTAATATTAGCGAGGTTTTCTTGTGTAGATTATAATGGTAATAGGGAGAAGATCAGGAATAAAGGTGATATTATAAAGTTGTTATATATATATATATAAATTTTTTTAATTTAATTATAATATATTCGAGACTAGATTGCTTGTTTTATTGCTTTGATAAAAGATTTGGAAATCAATTGGAAGAAGAAACAATGTGAGAGAAGTAAAATCTAGAGAGAAAAAAAATTGATAAAATATTTGAGGATAAATATTTAAATTCTATACGCATCTTGAAAGCTGGTGGAATATACCTCTGTGCAGTCATGGTTGTAGATAAAACCTCGGAAATCTGTCTCTTATTTTTTTTTTCTTGTAGTTTATTTTACCCACCCTTTCTTATTGATCGTCATTGCTCATACTTTCCTAAACAACTAGCATTAATGCTGTGCTTCAAGTTCTTAGAAGGAAAAAATGGGAGCAATTGTATTCACTAATGGGAAGGTGAATATCAACAAGTTTGATATAAGAATTTCGAGTAAGAGAAGATACAGATTGAGGATTACTTGTACCAAAAAAATCTGCATCTGTCTCTTTAAGGCAAACCCTACTACCATGAGTATGAAAAATAGGGATCTCCTAAACAAATATGCATTGGGAGGTGTATGCATGATGTTGACAAAACAATATTGTCTTCCATATATTGCATAAGAATACCTTAATTGAATTGATGAAAGTCACTTGTATAAGAAGCATTCAATGTTGAATAAGGTATATCTAATGAATAGGTCAATGGCGAAAGGAGTTTATGCGATGGTGCCAATCAAAAAATTTAATTTAATCATTACAAGTCTGTTTAGTTCTGTTGATATCAACTTCAATGATGAAGTTCACTTTCGGAGAGTTGATATGGAATAAAATGATTAAAAGTTTATGAGGGTATACAAATTTGAAACTCAATGATGTCTGTGAATTAATCTTAAGCAAGTACATCATAAGGAATAAATATGTTATCATCACTCAACCCTTAACGATTGCAATTTGCAAATACTAAACTAATTAAACCTAATATTTACATAAATTTGTAGTTCTATCATGAATTTTTGGAAATCCATTTGTTATTTCAGGCAAATGTTGATTTGGCCTAGCAAAGGCACCATAAACGTCTCATTACCTTTTCTTATAGTGAACCTGATGTGAAACAACCAACGGAATTGCAAGATCTTATTAAGAAATTTGTTTCCGCAATGAAATTATAACATTAATGATTCACTAAGTTTAGGATTTTCAGTTTTCGTAGTTATTGACTTGCTTCTAGCATGCTGTTACACGTTAGATTAACAGAGCGATCCGGAATAATGACAAGAAAATAATAAACAAATATGCGATTAACAATAATCCACCTCTTAACAATTAGAACTTTCACCTTAGAGTTTTGTTTGACCGGTCCAGCCGGTCCAGGCGGGACCGGTTCACGGGCAAAATCGCGAAACAGCTCTGCCTGGGCGGAAGCCGCGCGCGAGACACGCCTTGCGGGACGGTTTCGGGAAGGAAAATTGAGGAAGTTTAGGAGGGAAATTGATTGCAGGGATTGTTTAGGGAATTCCTTTTGAATTGTGTGCATTAAATAGATGTTTTTCCTAGGGTTTGGGTATCTTGAATTTGGGCTGAAATTTGAGATCTCTTAGATTTAGGTTTTCTTTGGGCTCTAGCGGCGTCTAGAGATTTGGGAGAGATCGATCCTCCTCTCGAATTGAGGATCAATTGTATCTTTGTTGTTTTCTTCTTCTACTAGTAAAATACAAGTTTTTCCTACGAATTTCTCTCAGTTTTCTACAGTTTTTTTCGCTGTTTTTACTGTTTTCCTGCTCCGGACAGCAGTATTTCGCGGAGTTTTGTTGTAAAGGTGAATAGGAAATACTTGATTTCAAGTGTTTCCTATCAAGTTTCCCTCTCGATCGTTCCTTGGAAGTAGGTTTAGCGGAGGACAAAGGTTAGCAAGCCCAGTGATGCCACTGCGAGACAGAGGATGCCAGAGATTTTGATCAACGGAGAGTTGGCCAGAGTTGGAGAGGCGGGTGGTCGTCCTGCGATCTTCCACGATTCTGTAGGTTGTTGCTCTTCAATGATGTCCGCCAAAATAAAGAGAATACGCTCCATGTATTCTTCGATGGTGTCTTCAGACCCAAATCCGGGATCGAAGAACGGTGATTGAATGATGTCGACTTCCTCCTGAGAATTGTAAACGAATCCGTGATCAACTTCCGGATCCACCATTTATGTTCGTATTGAATGAAGAAGGGAAGAGAGGGAGAGAGGGGAGGTGGAAGTGGCAGTTTGGGAGGGAGATGGGCTTGGCCGTGAGCTAGAGGGAGAGGGAGGAGGTGGGCCGTGTGGGTGGAGTTGGGGCTCGGGTGAGGGAGACTCGGGGCGGGTGGTTAGGTAGTGGGAGGGAATAAACATGAATTTAATTTCAAGTTTCCAATAAAAGAAGGGATTAATTTCAAATTCAGAATTTTAAATTTGAAATTAGGCTAGGAGGGAAGGGGGATTAATGGTGTTTTAATGGGAGAGAGAGGGTGGAGTGGCCGGCCATATAGGGAGCATAGAGGGGCTTGGGATTTAAGTAAGTGGGGCCCATCGGTTATTAAATATATTCTAATCAAATTTGATTTTAATTTCAGATTTGATTAAATTTAAAATAACTTCCCAATTTGGTTTAATATGAGAGGGAAAAGGGTTTGAATTTCAAAATAGGTTTAAATTCTCTTAATTGACTTTCCTAAATAAAGAAAGACTAATTAGGAAGTAATTTAATCAATAGGAATTTGAAATTAAAAAAAAAGGGGTTGGGTCAAAGGGGAGCCGGCGGCAAGGTTGGAGGTCAAGGGGCGGTGGGCTGGCCGCCGGTCGTGGGAGTTGGGTGAGCCGCCGGTGGCTGGATCGGCCAAGAGATGCCGGCGGTGGAGCTATTGGGACCGGTGGGGAATTAGGAGGGTGGTGATGCTTCGATTAGGTAGGGGAAGAGGAAGATAGGTGTAGGGGAAAGGGAAAATCTAGAGAGCTACAAATCTCAAGTTCCACCTCCACTAGAACTCACAAAGAGATCCTCAAGTACCACCTCAAAAACTCACAAAGAGATCTTGAGAATTTTCACGAACTCACAAAGAGATCAATAATAGAAAATTTCATTCATCAACATTATTATTAGCCAAGAATTCAAAGACTAGGCCTTCATATATAGGCCTCCAAAGCACAAAATGTAAAAGACACAAATGCCCTCAGGCTACAACATGACACAGATCCCTCATAGGGATACAAATGGAAAACTGAAAAATAAATAAAAGAAATGCACTAAGACACATAAATAAAAACCAATGCTTTTAAAATCGGACCGGGCCGGCCGGTTGAACCGCGAACCGGCCGGTTACGGTTCTTGTTAAAACCGGTTTCGCACAAAACCGGTATTGAACCGCTCGAACCGGCAGTTTGACCGGTCCCGGTTTTTAATAACCGGCCAGTCGTATAATTCATTCGGATTAAAGCTATGCCACGCCATGATGCGGGAGTTGTTGAGCAAAAGGTTGCCGTCTCTGCACCATGAGATGAATGCCTGGTTGGGAGGGGTTGAGTCTAGACGGGCGCCGGCGGCAGGGGTGGGCAGCCGCTTTGGAAGGGGTGCGTGCGTAGACAGAGAGGGAGTAGCCAGCGACGAAGATACGACCAGCCATGGCGGCCCCCATCACACTGGTGCTGATCCTGCCAACACAGGTCTTGTCTCAACACCTGTCGACTGCGCCACCGGTGCCCGTCTTGCCTCAAGCCCTGCCGACGCTGCTGTGGATCTATTCGACTGCAAGGAGGTCATTTTTGATGAGTTGCGGGAGAAAATAAATGGAGCTCAAAGATGCCACTGTAGGAGACGAGAATGGCGGAGGATGAAAGCTGAGAAGATGTTGGAGATGGTTGAGACGATGTCGGAGAAAGCTTAAGGCTTTGTTGCTGGGAGAAAAAAGACAAATAGAGTGGTGTACAGAACTCCACGTCTACCTTTTCTACTTTTTATTTTTTATTTTTTTATCTTATATGAGAATAGTCAAAACACTATCTCAAACGAAGACCAAATATTACCAATTATATACTTATAAATTTTAGATCCTCTCATAGAATTAAATATATGATTATTTTTTAAATATAATAAATATTTATTACGTCATCCGGTTCGACCCCGGTGGAACCATCGAACCGCTAACCTCTTGTTTTTCCGGTTCATTGTCCGATCCGGTTTTCAAAGCCTTGATAAAAACTATGAATCATAGCCGTCGATCTACGATCCTGCCGATGTTGAAATGCACGGAGGATGTCCTCATCAGAACCTTTCTATATATGACTGACCTCCTTCACTTTCTGACATACCAAAAGCAAAAATCAGAGCTTGTAATTGCATTGGATGGAAGGATGAAGTTTGTATCTTATATACCTGTTAAAAACTTTGGTTTTTATTAATTTTTTTTTTTTTTTTAATTTTGACTTTCTGGGATGTTTCTTATTCATGATGCTTTTTTTTTTTTTTGCTTTTTGTAATTGTCTACTTGACACTGCCATAATTGCTGATGCTACATGAACCCTAGTCATTTAGTGACACTTCAAACGTTCCTTATACTTTGCTTATTTGTTCTTGCTACAGTTGGAATGCCACATATGACAGTTTGCTTGGGAGCAACAAGCGCTTCCCACAACCTATCCCTCTACCTGTAAGATACTACTGCCCTCATTCCCATCATTTACTAATCCAATAAAACTGTGAACTATTAGGTGACCAAACTGTGAAAGAGCTACTAAAGAGTGTTCACTTAGTAGAAATACATCAAAGGTCAATATTGAGTTAATTTTTTCAAGATTTGTTATAAAGATTATTATAAATGATATTTCTTAATGCGCTTTTTGCAAATAATGTATTTAGAATTAGTAGAGAAAAGATTTAATATATGACAAATAATTTTAGTGGGGTTGGTATTAACTATTATGGGCTAAATTTATTATAAGGCAAAGTGGTATCGGAGTTTGATAACTTTATTCGTCAATGATCAATATACTAAAGAGTGGATATATAGATTGGGATTTTACTTCAAAAGTTAAATATCGGCCAACCCCATATAGCGGGACAAAGGTTTGATGTTGTTGTAGTTATTGTAATTAATTGATGGTGTTATGTGGACCCGATTGTTTGACAATAAAAAAAAAAAATTATTGATAACTAAGGTTTCGTTTGGGACAGCTTTCTTACTGCTTTCTAAATCAACTTTCTAGTCAACAACATCAAGCCTTTATCCAGTCTTTTTAGGTCTGCCTCTACCTTTCTTAACATAAGTCAAATCTAATACCTCTACTCTCCTAACCGGGTCATTGGAAGGCCGCCGTTTTATGTGACCAATCCATCTAAGGCGACTCTCTCTAATCTTATCTTCTACTGGAGCTGCTCCAACCTTTTCACGTATATGCTCATTTCGTATCCTATCTCTAAGGGTAAAGCCACTCATCCACCTGAGCATCCTCATCTCTGCCACACTTAACTTAGTATTATACTTCTCTTTTAATGGCCAACATTCAGCACCATAAAGCATTGCAGGTCTCACTACCATCTTATAGAATTTTCCCTTAAGTTTGAGGGATACTTTTCTATCACACAACAAGCTCGATGCATTCCTCCACTTCAACCATCCAACTTGAATTCTGCTGATAATATCCCCATCTATTTCACCATCACTCTGAACAATAGATCCAAGATATCTAAAACATGTACTATTATTAATGACTTGATCGTCCAAAGTCACAATCTCCTCACTAGGTCTATTACTACTAAAATTACACTCCATATATCAACTTTCTACTATAAAAAAATTATTGAACTAAAAATTTTTGTACTAAAAAGCTGTCTCACCTGAAGCCTAAGAAGGTAGAAATGAAAATATTAAGATGTGACAAATTTAAGGATAATTTAAGTAATGATTGTATTAGTATAATGGTTGAAATTAGTATGAGAGGATTAAGAAGACAAATTGTTAGACTTAGGTTTCGTTTGGGACAGCTTTCTTTTTGCTTTTCAAAGCAGATTTTTAGTAGAAAAAAATTAAAATTAATTTTTTTCTATTAAAAATCTGCTTTAAGAAGTAGTAAGAAAGCCGTCCCCAACGAAGCCTTAAGGTAATACAGATACAAAATTTTCAAAATGAAAATAATATATTTAGTACCTCTTAACAACAATCACAAGAACAAATTAAAAAAAAATGAGGAACCATGGAGCCAATTCTAAGTAGTTGAGATAAGGCTAATGATGACTTCTTTTTTCCCCCTCTTGCTTGGCAGGAAATGGTCGACTTTCTGGTGGATGTTTGGGAGCAGGAGGGTTTGTATGATTGATTAGAGGCCTCAAATAATTCATTACTGATGAAAACTTAGTTCCTTTGTATCAAATTTTAGCTTCTTGAGATTCATTACAGAAAGCCGTAAATCGTTTACGGCCAGCTTCTCACCCATATTCTGTGTGACTCGACATCTCTTGTTATATTTACTTGTACTACTTTAAAACATTTGAAATTCAGCAATGGATGAAAGTTGTGAATCGACCAATTTTTTTCCTTTGATTTTTTTCTTAACCTTCCATTTTGATGGTATTATGTTTGAGTTCTAATTATTCGATTTCTCCTAATTATTTATAGGGATGAAAAGTCATCCAAGAGAAAAATAAGCTCTAAGCGTGAATGAATCGAGCTGATTTGATTATAATTCGTTCATGATCATTTGTTTAAGTAATCAAATAAGTTCGAATACTTTTTGAAATGTATGATTGTTAAATATACAAATTTGAAAATATATCTGTTCAGCTCGTTTATGTTCATAAATAGTATGAATTAAATTTCATGAACTAGCTTGAATTAAATTTGCTTATACAAAGAATTATTTTATGAGCTTATTTGTTCGTGAATGAGCTTGTTCAATAGATTGAAAATATTTGTTAGATATGTACTTGAACGTGTTCTGGATAGTTGTTTGTTAGTGGGCTGGATAAGATTTATTCGTTTAAAGTTCGATAAACATAAAATACATTGAACATGAACCAAATATAAAATAAATATGAGTATCTATTATTTAAAAAAAAATTTAAGCTTGAATACAAATAGAAAAGTTGGAATTGAGTTTGAACCAAATTTAAACAAGCTAATAATAAACAAATACAAACATAAATAAACACATCCTCGGTTTGGCACGAATGGAGTTGAAAAAAAAAAAAAGAGTGGAGGATCTATTTAACTAATTTTAATTGAAAATTATTAAAATAGGACAGTTAAGATTTGCGTAATTTTTATTTTACAAGAATACTGTCACATCAAAAAAATTATTTACAAATGCACTGTTGCTTTCCTTATAAAATTGAAAGAAATATTAAATAAAGATGTATTTTTGTTCAAGAAAAATAATATTATATATTGAGTTAAAACTTAAAAGTAGCGCATAATGTCATTTTAAAAAAATTAAATTAAAGGATATATATATATATATTTCAAAATTATATTTATTTTTGTTCTACGTGTACATGAGTTAATCTAGGGGTGTCAAAATCTGACCCAATCCGAAGAATTCGGGTTCGAGTCAACTCATTTGCCATACTGGTAGGGTTCGGGTTCAAGATTTCCACCCGTTTCTATAAACCGGTCAGGTTCGGGTTGACCCGCCAACCCAAAATTTCGTCTCGTTTGCCATACGTTCGTCGGTTCGCGTAGGCTGTCTTTGTCACCGCATACGATAGCGGGCAGTCGATCCTCGCAACACGCTGGCCCTCACATCCGCTGACCCAAGATCAAGCAGGACCAGCCGATCCTTCACGGCTTCGCGGACCTCACTAGTCGCCATGCTGGCCTCATGCCTACCTCGCGTCTGCAAGAGTCTCACCATCGCCATGCGTTGGCCTTGAACATTGCAGCCTCCATGTTTGCATTTTAAGAACAAGTCGTGGGTCG
>NW_021369505.1:516725-548445 GCF_001605985.2 Dendrobium catenatum
TATATATATATATATATATATATATATGAAGGTCTTCCCTTAGATTCGGCGCTTCTCGTGCGAGGCCCTCTCATTTCCCATCTTCAATGGCTCTATGCGGCGCCCCACGGCCGTTTCAACGACCCTTCCGCCCTATAATTCCTCGTCCTCATCTTCTTTCTCTCTCTACCCCTCCGTCCTTCCATTCTCTCACCTCGTTCGCCTTCTTCCATCTCCCGCCTTCCCTTCTTTCACAGAGCAACGAAATCGGAAACCAATCGAAAAATAAAAACAATGGAGCTAACCCAATCCCTCATTCCCCAAAATTCCATTAGCTTCTCCTCTTCCTCTGCTTTCACCCACAGGGAGGATACTCTCCGCGAATCCGACCACAGCCTCTCCATCGACAATCTCTCCATCCACAACACCGACACCGATCTCTCCACCGCTGTCTCCAATGAGAACATATGCATAGCCGGCCATGCGGAGCAGGAAGATGAAAACGCCGCCACCAACAAAGAATCCTCTAACTACGCCGACGACGACGACCTTCCTTCCCTCTCCGATGACGTCGACAAATTCCTCTCTATCCTCAGCAGCCTCGGAGACTCCCCTGCAATCGTCCCCGATCTCCCTGACATTTCAATCGAACGCTTCGCCGCCCTAATAGAAAAAGAGATCTCCAAATACGAATCCGGCTCCGCCGACGACCACCATTCTCCTTCCTTCCTCAACTCCGTCGACCGCGCCTCAAAACTCACCGCAGCCCTCACCCCCTTTTCCTCCGACCCCCATTACCTCCAAGCCCTAAACCACACCAGCGCCGTCCTCCACCACGCCATGTCCTTACTCGAAGATGACTTCCACTCTCTCCTCCTATCCTCCCCTTCCTCTCCCACCCGCCTTCGCTCCATCGCCACCTCCATGATTTCCTCCGGCTACGAAACAGAGTGCTCTCAAGTCTTCCTCATCTCCCGCCGCAACGCCTTGGAATCCTCCGTCTACGAACAAGGCTTCGAAAAAATCAGCATCGACGAAGTCCAGCACACGCCATGGGAATCCCTCGAGCACCAAATCGTCTCGTGGACCAAATCCTTCCGGCATGCTCTTTCCATTTTGTTTCCCCAAGAACGCGATCTCTGCAACGAGGTCTTCCAATCCCACCGCGCCATCGCCGACAGCATCTTCCACAACCTCGCGCGCGGTATCCTCATCCAACTCCTCGATTTCGCCGAGGCCATCGCCATGACCAAACGCTCTGCGGAGAAGCTCTTCAAGGTTCTCGACATGTACGAAGCGCTCCGAGACATGATCCCCAAACTCGAAGACCTGTTCGTCTCTCCCGATTCATCCGATGGGAATCTCACCGCGGAGATGTCGGCGGTGAAGAGGCGGCTCGGGGAGGCGGTTGTGGCGATGTTCTGCGATTTAGAGAGTTCGATTAAGGGCGAAATCGTGAAGATGCCGTTGATCGGAGGGGCGGTCCATCCATTGACGCGTCATGTGATGAATTATTTGAAGCATGCGTGTGAGTATAAGAACACGCTTGAGCAGGTGTTTAGGGATCATCGGAGGATGGATAGGTCGACGTCGGGATCTTTTGATGAAGAGAGGGGAGACGGCGGCCCGACAGGTGGCAGCGGCGGCGGCTCGAGGAATTCGAATCCGCTCTTGAGGCAGCTGGTTAAGGTTACGGATTTGCTTCACTGTAATATGGAAGGGAAGGCGAAGCTTTATAAGGATTTAGCGCTGCGCAGTATCTTCTTGATGAATAATGGGAGGTACTTTTCATAGCTATGGAATTCTCTTGAAATAAAGGATTCGTTTGTGCAGAAATTATTTCGTGCAGAGTTTGAATTTAGAGCTACATTCAAACTTCAATAAAAATATGATACGTTATATATAGTGTGTATAAATTTTACGCATAATATGTAGAATTGTGTAAATAGGGTGTATATTATGTATATAAATTTGTACACACTATATATAAATTTTGTATTTTATGCATAGTATGTACATTTGTACACATTGTGTACAAGAACACGTGTTATATTTTTATTGGAGTCTGGACAAGAACACGTAATAATTTCTCTCATTCGGAATAGCTTTTTTTTGGACATTTAGGCCAATTAAGACAAATTCACACACACATCACCTACACAAATATTCGAACCCAATACCTTTTAGTTGGTGGCCTAAGCTAGGGGTGTAAACGAGTCGAGTCGAGTCGAGTATTTGTCTTATCAAGCCTGGCTCGTTTAATCAAGCTCGATTAGTGGGCTCGAGATCAACTCGTTTAGAAAATATCAAGCTCGAGCTCGAGATCGAGCTCGTATGTGTGTGTGTATATATATATATATATATATCGAGTAGCTTGATAAGCTTTTGAGTCGAGTCGGGTTGAGCTTGAACTCGAGCTCGTTTATCATACGAGCTCGATTGTAGGCTCGAGCTCGAGCTCGAAGCTCGATAAACTCGGCTCGTGAGCTCGTTAACGAGTTGAGTTCGAGCCGGCTCGGCTCACATACACCCCTAGCCTGAACTTTCAACCAACAAGTCAATGTGAGCTGTGTAGGAACAACTTTCATAAACAGGTGTTTTATTAAAATAAAAAATAAAAAAAAATTAATTCAAAAAATTTTTAATTAAAAAATAATTTTAGAAAGTAATTAAAAAAGCTGTAGCAAACGAAGCCAAAAATTGGCTATTAATTTATTCAAAAATTGAACTATTTGCTTATAATTAAATTCTCACACATGTTTTATTCAGGTACATCGTCCAGAAAATAAAAGGATCGAAAGAGTTGAACCAATTGCTGGGCGACACGTGGTGCCGAAAACTATCAGCAGATTTACGGCAATACCACAAGAACTACCAGAGAGAAACATGGTCCAGAGTGCTGGCCTGCTTCAAAGACGAAGGGCTTCAGTCGAAGGGCTCGGTTCTTAAACCGGTTCTCAAGGACCGGTTCAGGTGCTTCAACACCATGTTCGAAGAGATCCTCAAGACGCAGAGTGCCTGGATTGTGAGCGACTACCAGCTTCAGTCGGAGCTAAGGGTATCGGTTTCGGCCGTTATCGTCCCGGCCTACCGGTCTTTCCTCGCCCGGTTCAGCCAATACCTCGACCCGGGAAGGCAAACCGAGAAATACATCAAGTTTGGACCGGAGGATCTCGAGGCCCTCATTGACGAGCTGTTCGATGGCAACCCTTTGTCCTTGTTAAGGAAGAAATAAACTGCCTTTGATCACTGCAGGCACGTTTTTTATGTATTTATTTATTTTTTTTTTATTTATAGGGCCTTTTTTGTCTGGGATAGTTGACTTGTGTTTTCTAGATGAATTATTATGTGCGGACATCATATTGGAGAACCGTCGGTGTTCTCTCTATCTACAGCTCACTGATTTTTACTATAGCAGCTGCCCTTTTAATGTAGATGAAGAGAAAACCGAATGGTTCTCTCCATTCGGTGCCCGCACAGAATAATATCTATGTTTTCTATTACTTTGATGCGGATGATATGATTTTCTTGCAATTTGAATTGAAGAGTAATACACTGAAATGTAAGTCTATTAATTTATAATTATGTTTTTGAAAAAAAATATTTTAAAGTAATTTGATCGAAGAATAAATTTAAAAAATATTGACCTTATTTTAGAATATAAATATAAATGATGATATGAGGATTGAAGTTGATTTTTATCGAACAAGGAGAATTTCTAGCTTCCAAATGATGGAGCCCATCTCAACGTCCATTAATAGCGGTCATCAAAGTTGATTGGTGATAGACCACGATGTGTGCATGCTGAGTCTTGATACCTCATCATGAAATTATCTTGATCGGGCACGAATCTCAAGGCAAAACCCAACCCGGAAACTTCAAAAATTAAATCTGGGATCACATGAACTCTGATGTCAGCAAACTTACAGTCAAACTGAGTGTCTCAGAAATATGAACCCAACGACACCAAATTCAACTCAATCCGAGCCCAAATGAGTCCAAATCAAGGACCCGAAGCGCTATTGGAAAGTTCGTACCACAATTTGAGTTACCAAACGATCTCCAAACTTGACAAGCTTATAGTCGAATCGAGCGGCTCGACGAGACAAATCCAACGAGCCCAAGATTGCTAAATTCCGAAGTCATTAAGACCTTCAAATGCGTAATAAACGGTCCACGATCGAACGATTCAATATTGATCGTTCATCTTAACCACTCCATATTCGCCCTTGATTTCTCATCATTTACGGGTCATGCTACTCCATAAAATCTATAAATAGATCCCTCATTTCTCATGAGGGGGGAACGAAGTAAGATGGAGGAGAAGAAGAAGAGAAGAATAGGAGGGAAGAGACTCCTCCTCGACCACCGCGAGAGTTCCGCCCGAACACCAAATGACGCCGGAATTCTGCCCAACTTCCACGGGATGCCAGAATTCTGCACAACTTCCACGGGATGCTGAAATTCTGCCAAAGTAACGACAGAGTTCCCCCTGACGCTGAAACTCCACCCAAGTGATACCGGAGTTCTCCTCCACCAACAGACATCGGACTTCTACCCGACGCCGGACCTTCACTCATCGCCAAGTTTCTACCCGATGCCGGACTTCTACCGGTTATCAGACTTTCGCTGGACGTCTATCAGAAGATGGATTCCTTTCCATTGTTGGACTTCTACCTGACGCCGTCCTTCTGACCTTCATCGTCAGACAACAGTTCTTCCGACCTCCGTCGCCAGTCGACTATGGTCCTCCTGACTTACGTCGCCCGCCGACTATAGTATTTTCGACATCCGTCGCCCGTCGACTACGATTCTCCTGACTTACGTCGCTGATACTTAATAAGAAAATAAGTGTTAGAAAAAAATACTTTTTTATTTTTTGTTCGCTAAAAATATTATTAATTAAAGAATAATTTTATTCTTCAATTAATTGAAGAGTAAAATAAGAGATATATCATCATTAATATTTGTTTGAGAATTAATATATGGTTGAAAAAAAATCAAATCATGATGTGACTCTAAGATTACTAGATTAGTGTTAAATATGATCTAAATCGAATATTAGATCTTAGTTAATATATTCATATTTGTGATTAATCTGATTAGTAATTTTCCCCATCTCGAAGTAATTTCAATGGCTGAGATTTAAAAAATCATTGCTTCATTCTGTTATATTAATATAATAGAAATATAAAATATGGTATCATTATTTAAACAATCACTATTAATTAAAACTTTCTAAATTTGTAAGAAATGTAAAAGAATAAGAGAAAATATAGAAAGAAATTCTAAGGTTACTATAAATAAATATGTTACTTTTGTCTTTTATACCCTCGCCGCCACAAAGGCCCTTTTCAAATTTATTTCTATATCTCTGGACGCGGCGTAACGGGCACCTGCTTTACACTAACGTGCAATCGGATCTGGATCCGGATCCGAATGAATCCCGGCGGCTTAAAGAAGGCATCAGCCAGTTCGCTGTACCAGTGTGTCTCGGATCAAAAGTTTCCTAAAAAAACAGAGCGATCTTTTCCGTTTACCTCGGGAGAGAGAAGTCCAGAGAGATGGATTGGGTGAGAGGCGCCGCCATCGGCCGAGGAAGCTCCGCCGCCGTCCACATAGCTTTTAACCGTAGCTTCCCGTCGACGACATTCGCCGTCAAATCGTCTGCTCACTCCTCTTCGTCACTTCTGCGGCACGAAGCAGACGTACTCGCCAAACTCCAGGGCTGCAACCAAATAATCGGCTTCTTTGGTCACGACATCACCAGTGATCCTGCTGGCAGCGGCATCGATCTCACCTACAACGTATTCCTCGAATACGCCGACGGCGGTACTATCTCCGACGCCATACAACGCGCCGGCGGCCGCCTACCGGAGTTGACCATCCGCCGCTACCTCTGCTCCATTCTCCTCGGTCTTCGTCACATTCACGACATGGGATACGTTCACTGCGACATCAAACCCCAAAACATCTTGATCGCCGGCGAAGAAGCGAGGATCGCCGACTTTGGACTTGCGAAGAGAGCGGCAGAGGAATCCCACGTGGAAATCAGGGGAACGCCGATGTACTTGGCTCCGGAATCAGCTGCTAGAAATGAGTACGAGGCGGCGGCGGATATTTGGGCTTTGGGATGCACTGTGTCGGAAATGGTTTCCGGCCTGCCGCCGTGGCGTGACGCCGAGGATTCAGAGAATGGAGTTTGGGCTTTGATGTTTCGACTCGGGTTCAGCGAGGAGCTGCCGGAGATCCCGCCGGAGATGTCGGAGGAGGGAAAGGATTTCCTCCGGCGCTGTTTCGTGAAGGAGCCCAGCAGCCGCTGGAGTGCGGAGATGCTCTTATCTCACCCATTCGTCGCCTCCACTTCAGAACTGGAATTGGAAGAGGAAGCCATGGCGTGCTCTGTTTCTTCTACATCTCCGAGAAGTGTGTTGGGTTACTCATTCGCTAATCCAATTCCACCGTCTCCTCCGACGACTTCAGAAATGCCGGATTCGTTTCAGTTAGGGTTCGCTGAGGAAGGAGTACTGAGAGTAACGATCGGCGGATTGACATCGGAGGAGCGGCCGGATTGGACAAGCGCTTCCCCGGAGGAGGAGGAAGCCATGGCATGCTCTGTTTCATACACATTTCCGAGAAGTGTGTTGGGTCATTCATTCGCAAATTCAATTCCATTGTCTCCTCCGAGGACTTCTGAAATGCCGGATTCGTTTCAGTTAGCGTTCGCTGAGGAAGAGGTGAGAGAGAGGATTAGGGGATTGGCATCGGAGGAACAGCCGGATTGGACGAGGACTTCGCCGGAGGAGGACGAAGGGTGGCTTACTGTGAGGTAGGAAATCATGGATTGCAGCCTTGCAGATGGACAAGAAGAGATTTTTTTTGTTGCAGGACTTCATGGTTTGGTGATTATTAAAGGTCTGAGGTTTCTTCGCTGAATGCGTACGTGCCGCCATTGGTGTCCTTTCCCAGCTCTGATTCTGAGAACAACGGAGGGATTCGTTATGTCAGATGGGCCATAATTTGTTCTTTTACGGATTGACATTGTAATACTTTGTTCTCTCTGATCAGTGTTCGATATATCGTTAACCTTTTTTAGTCCTGAAAGCATCTGAAATTTTCTCGGCCCTGAGAGCATCTGAAATCAAATATCGGTGAAATAATTTCATAATATTGAGATTTTAAGACGCGTTTTGTAATTTTTTTTAGGCTTGAAAGCTTCTGAATATTGTAAAAAAATAAAATTGAAATATATTGGTGTTTTCTGAAAAAAAAAAGATTTGCAAGCCTTCTACGTATGACTGATGACATGATAATGTGCCAGTTTTTTTTTTTGGTTGCACACAGCATGAATTTTTTTTTTGCAGATTAAACCTCATAAAATTCCGTAATAGTTTAATTATGTAAAAAAAATGTAAAATCAAATGAGCATGATCAAATGATAAATAGAAACTTCTTAGAAGTTATTTTTATGAACATAAGAACAAACCATTTAATGACATTTAATATATGCCAAATATTATCATTAGGGAAATCCCAAATAATTTTAAAATCTTTATAATTTAAATTTATCATTAAATGTTATGATTATACATCTTAATAATGATTAGATGATTTTTAAGAAACTTGAAATCATGCATGCACTAGGAGGAAAATTATGATTCTCAATCAACTCAATTAAATTTGAATTATTTGACACTTAAATGGAAGAAATTAACAACCATGTTATTCTTAGGGGTGTCAATATTTGACACAACCCGAAAATCCGACTCGAACTCGACCCGAAAATTTTGGGTTCGGGTCAACCCGAACCCGAAATGGGTCTGGTTCGGGTTAAAGGTTTTGACCCGTTTGAAAAAATGGGTCGGGTCCGGGTTGACCTGGAATTTTGTTTAGATTTTGAGCATGCTATTCCAGCCATCATATCATTTAACATGTGTTTATAAGGCTCTTCTACAAGATTTGGTTTCTTGATTCATGTCATAAGAAAAATGTGTTTATCATACTTGATCCCATATTATAGAAGTTGAAGGCTGATGGTAGGTTAGTAGAAAATTGTCAAAATTTGGTACAATTCTTAAAATAAACCCTAATTTGATGTTTGCTAGTGTCAAGATATGTCCCAAATGTGTTTTCATGATCTAACCCAATTATGGTGAAGTGTGATAGAGTCGGCTAGGATGTTTGATATAGTGTGAGATGTCTACTTGTAGTTGTCCGTTTTTAGTATTTTTTTAACCAACTTAATCAGTATGATTTAATTTGTCATGTTAATGCCATTTCCCTTGTTTTTAATCTTTTTTATTTGTGAGGATTAAGATGATCATTTTCCATTCCATTATGCTTTTCATTAGGGGTGTCAATTCGGGTCAACGGGTCGGGTTCGGGTCGAACCCGAAACTGACCCGGCACTGTTCGGGTCAACCCGAACCCGACCCATTTTTAAAAACGGGTCAGGTTTCTGGACCCGAACCCGACCCGATTTGGGTCCGGGTCAACCCGACCCGACACGAATGACCCAGAATTGACCCAAAATTGCTAATTTTCGGGTCAAAAATCGGGTCAATCTCGGGTTTTCGGGTCAAAATCGGGTCAAAAACGGGTCAATCTCGGGTTTTCGGGTCAAAAATAAGTTTTCGGGTCACTTTCGGGTCAATTTCGGGTTGGCGGGTCAACCTGAACCCGACCCGATTTTTAAAACGGGTTGATTTCATGAACCCGAACCCGACCCGTTTCGAGTTTGGGTTGACCCAAACCCGGATTTTTCCGGGTCGGGTTCGGGTCGTGTTTCGTGTCGTGACAAAAATTGACACCCCTAAAACCCGGGTCTTATCCGGGTCAGGTCGTGGGCCGCGCGGTAAAGAGTAAGAACACATGACACCATTTTACTGGCTTCCGAACGTAGAGCTACGTCAGGACACCGGACCTAATAAAAATTCCTTCAACAACTTCTACTAGTAATCAATGTTACCATCGAAACATAGGGTCATGCACTTTCCAACAAAAGGCTAATTTACATGCATAATCCTCAATCTTTAGGATTTACATATTTAATTAACATCTAAACTATATTATAAATTTACATACATATCACTCAAAATATTAAGATAAAATAAAAAATTACAAATGCATTTTACAATCTACTCCCATTGCCGCCATGCCGACTCTAGTCACCCTTTGCACACTGCATATCTTATCGAACTCTTCTCCGTTCCGCACTAGATTTGCTAGAATTCGTTCCACCTCCTATATAATGGAAAAGGAGTGAAATAATGAATTTTTGAAGTTTCTATTTTTATTAATCTTATTAATTTGTATTTTTTTTATTATTTATTGATTAGGAAAATAAGTGGTAGAGTCAAAAAAATTTCTGGTGGTGGTACAAATCATTAATTAAAAAAAAACTCTTAATTTTTTTCATTATGGCTTAAGAATGGCATTGGCAGCTCTAATTTTTTTTTTTATGTGGCATTATAAATAGATAAATTATATAGTATAAAAAAAAAATTATGTTGACAATATTATCTCTTCATATTCTCCTTACATGTTACCTATTACTTCTCTCTCGGAATCTTTATTTTTTGAAATCGTTGTGCAATCATTTCATTATCAATGCTATTAAAAGTTAAGACAAATTCATACACACATCACCTATTTGTTAGTATCCCAAACTCCCAACCAACAGATCAAGATTTTTTTTTTTTCAACCAACTGATCAAGATGAGCTACGTGTAGAATAATATTCTCTTATATAATTATACTGCTAGAATACTTGTTTTAATGCTGGATCTACAACTACTTAAAAATGATATTATTATTTTTCACACACAGAGATACCTATTTTTTAGAGCAGTTCTAACAAAAAAACAAAAAAAAATCATAAACTTTAATTTATAATTACCTTTGTAAAAAAATTGAAGCCGTTGCATACAAATTAAATCATAAATCTCACTCACAAAATGCTTTTAACAAGTTAATAACTAGCTATAAAATTTATGCCATCAGTTCTAAAAAAATTGTTGGTAATTTGCCCTGGCAAGTGGCAATAATAACGCATTGAATAATATATTAGACCGATTTATTGATATATATTAGCCAACTCACAGGTGAGATTATTTCACTACTTATCAAGCATAATTATCGTCATTTCATCACGAGAAAAAAATTTTTTTTTGCCCTTTGCCCCAAAAAATAGGAAGCCTAACCACAACTTGTTGTGATGTTACGTGCCAAATCATGAGTAATAACACTTGATTGTGTCATTTAGGTTTTGTTCGGGAAAAAATTATTCTGTGCGGATACCGATCAGTCGGGAGACCAACCAGTAGAACTCCGCACATCATTCGGTACCTAGCAAAAAAATGACGTGGTACGTTCTGCTGGTTGGTCTCCGGATGCCGTCCAGTGTCCGCACAGAATAATTTTTCTTGTTTGGGACGATTTCTTTACTGCTTTCTAAAAAAAAATTAGCACAAATTTTTTTTAATCTCAAAAATTTTACGCAACAAAACTGCTTCATAAAACAATTAAGAAAGCCATCCAAATGAAACCTTAGATTAAAGAGATAAGTAATATTAACATAGAGATTAGTGCTCAATCATACTTGATATGCAAACTATTCTATCCAAGAAAATAATGCAACACATACTCTTAAACAAAACTCTCACCTCTAAAATTTTTTTGGGTAAATTTTGCAAGTAATACACAGTTTTTACTGAAATAATTGATATCTAAGTTTTTCAAAAGAGCTTGAAAAACTTCCCTATTTGTGTGCTAACTTTACTCTTTTTTTTTTAATCTGAAGGATATTGTTTTTCTTAATGACTTCAAACAAGTTTTATTTCTTTTTGTTAGTAGAGATTGTAATAAGTTAACTGATATGTGTGCTAGCTTTACTCTTTTTTGGATGTGTTGAAGGGAATCATCTCAACACCATAAGACTCCGAGTTATTTGTTTCATTTCTATAAACTTCCTATGAAAAAATAAAATTAAAGTATGTTAATCAATTTAATTCAATAATAATTAATTTAGCTGAAAAGCTTTAACTAAAGATATAAGCATCATCAATTTTCTTTTCTTCCATCACTTGAAAAGTAATTTTGCTTTCTCATACAAATAAATTTAAGAGTGCTTAGAGTCTTCGCTTTTTTTTTTTTCTTCTTCCAACCAACAGATCAAGATGAGCTACGTGTAGAGTTTTCTCTTATATGATTATATTGCTAGAACACTTGTTTTAATGCTGGAACTACAACTACTTAAAAAGAATTTTCTTATTTTCCATACACCAAGAGAGAGAGAGAGAGAGAGAGAGAGATAGTTTTTAGAACAGTTCTAAAAAAAAAAATCTTTTTTTCAAAAACTTTATAATCAACATTACAAAAAATTAAAGCCGTTACCCTTCTCCACAAGAGAAATTATTCTATGCGGATGCCGAACACAACTTTACATTTGGAGACCACCCAGAATGAGCCACGCTGCAATAGTGAGCACAGTAACGAGTGATACAGAGCAGTAACGAGCGGCGGTACTGACGTGGCTCATTCTGGTTAGTCTCTAGATGACTCTTCAAAAGATGAATTAAATAAATGAATAACAAATTCTTGTAATTCTTCTCGCTTCCCTGCGGCCTCTCTCTCTATCCAAGAATCCACTTTCTCATTCAAGAATTCGACCATACTAAATACAAATTAATATTTAGTCATTCAGTTACATTTGAGATAGTTTCCTCAGTGTTTCATAAAATTGCTGTAAAAAATAACTTCTTTGAACAAAATAAAAAAAATAATGACCAAAATCTGAAAAGCAAATTAATAAGAAAATTGTCTCAAACAAAACATAAGATAAAATCTAAACAAATCGAAAATACAATAGTAAGGAATTAAATAGTCTACCTCTAACCAAAATTTGCATATCCCTTTAAAGAAAAAAAAAATCATTACAGCATAAATTAAATAATAATAATAATATTAAAAATTGAGTTAGAATATCTGATTGAAATTTGATTTTTAAATTGTTAAATTTATTTTTAAATGGGCGTAATATATAAATAATCAATTAATTTTTTATATTACACTCTTCTCAAAATAAATTTAAAATTTTAAGAAAATAATTCCAAATTTTAATCAGAGTATTCTTAAATATTTTTTTTCCATAGGTAAAAGAATTAATTATGATCCCGGTGTCATAATTAATCTCTCTCTTGTTCTTGAAAATAGAGCTAGAAATAGACGCCAACGACGGTGAAAAAACACCAAGCTTATTTTCACCTTCGTATTCAACTCTAGCGCTCGTGCTCGCCTCTCTCACACTAATCCACCCATCGTTCTCCGGCGAGCGGCTTGCCCAATCTGGCCTCCCCTCCGACGACGCCATTGCTCTAATTCTTTCTCTCGCCCAATCTTCATCTTCCTCTAATAGAACCAAATCTGCCATTTTCGTTCCATCAAGAGTCGATTGAACTGGAGAGAATGAAACGCCCAGCACGCTCATTGGAGTTCTATATCGCGCAGAGCAAGCAACGTCTTCCTTTTCAATTTTTGATGCTGATGAGAGATCGACGAACGAGTGCGATAAAAGCATCTCTGCAGTCCATCGATTGTTGGGGTCCTTCACAAAGCAACGCCGGAGGAAATCCTTCCCCTCCTCCGACATCGTCGGAGGGATCTCCGGCAGCTCATCGTCGGATCCGATTCTCATCAGCAGACCCCAAATCCCCATTTCTGATTGATCGGTGCACTGCCACGGAGACCGACCAGAAATCATTTCTACCGCAGTGCACCCAAATGCCCAGATATCCGCCGCTTCCCTGTATTCCTTTCTTGTAGCTGATTCCGGTGCAATGTACATTGGTGTTCCCCTGATTTCCATGGAGGATTCCTCTGCTATCTTCTTTGCGAGTCCAAAGTCGGCGATTTTGGCTTCTCCGTCGACGATTAATATGTTTTGAGGTTTAATGTCGCAGTGAACGTATCCAATTGAATGGATATGGCGCAGGCCCAAAAGAATGGATCGAAGGTGGCGACGCAGAGTTTGCTCCGGCAGAACACCGCCGGCACGGCGGATGGCGTCGGAGATGGAGCCGCTGGCGGCGTATTCGAGGAATATGTTGTAGAGGCGATCGATTCCGCCACCAGCAGTATCTGTAGTGATGTCGTGACCGAAGCAGGAGATGATTTGCGGGCAGCCATAGAGTTCGGTCAGTATGGCCTCTTCGCGCTGAAGAAGGGAGGAAGAGGAGAGAGGGGCAGATTTGACGGCATGTATGGTCGGAGACGGGCAGCTCCGGCGAAAGGCGAGGTGGACGGCGGCGGAGCTTCCTCGACCGATAGCGGAGCCTCTCACCCAGTTCATCTTGTATGCTTTTCTTATTAGGAAATTAAGAAGCAGAGATACTTGGTTCTTTTTAGGAATCTTATGGGCACAAAACGAACTGGTTATGAGAGTTTCCTGATCCAATTATATATAAATGGTAAATCTCTGGAACTCGTGACATCACCTCCTTGAAAAAAAAGGAATGTAAATAATATGTATCATATTTTTTTCGCTTTTTTTTTTTTTTTGAAAAAAATTCTAACCCCTAAAATTCAGGCTATGAATTTCAAAATCTTGTTGGTTAAATTTAGGAGCACCTGCTTCAATTTTTTTCCCAACGTGTAAATAAATAAATATAGGCTCCACATTATAGTGCTTTAGGATTTGGGCTGCATCAACAAAATGCCACTTTAGAAAATTATAAACAGTACCATGTGCCTTAGATAAAGAGGTGGAGGGCAATTGGAGCTCGAATTGGAGAGCTATCTCTAATGCTTAATATGGCTAATATATGTTGTAGCTCAAGCTCAATCATATGATTGTCATCTGTTTGTAGAGGAGGATCTTTGATTGCTGGTCTCCAGTATTGCAACGGATCATTGCATCATCATATATCTAAGTACCATCCCTCAGATGTTGTATTTTACCATCTTCATCATCGTCCAACCGTCACTTTCTAACTGCTATCGCCCATCCACCAACACCCAAGAGTAGAACCATTCTCTCTTTTGAGGGTGAAAAGAATAACATTGTGAAATGGATAATCTTATATATGAAATAAAAAAAATGAAAAATAGAATTTCTTCTTAGAATTTAGTCAACTGCATTTATTAAAGGCGAGCAATTGCTCATCCTTAGATCTTCCTGATTCCTCCCGTGCCAACACTCGATTGAATTTGTTTGATTGGCATCATCTTCTTTCAATACTTCTCCATTAGTTTTAACTACAATCATAAGAAATCATATTTGTATTTCATACTTTGTAATTTTTCTTTTATACCTTGCCGCCACCAAGGTGCTTTTCAAATTAATTTCTGTATCTCTGGACGCGGCGTAACGGGCACCTGCTATACACTAACGAGCAATCGGATCTGGATCCGGATCCGGATCCGGATCCGAATCCGAACGAATCCCTGCGTCTTAAAGAAGGCATCAGCAAGTTCACTGTATCGAATCAGTGTGTCTCGGACCAAAAGTTTCCTAAAAAAACAGAGCGATCTTTTCCGTGTGTCTGAGGAGAGAGAAGTCCAGAGAGATGGATTGGGTGAGAGGCGCCGCCATCGGCCGAGGAAGCTCCGCCGCCGTGCTCTGTTTCTTATAAATCTCCGAGAAGTGTGTTGGGTCATTCATTCGCTAATTCAATTTCTTTGTCTTCTCCAAGGACTTCTGAAATGCCGGAGTCGTTTCAGTTAGCGTTCGCTGAGGAAGAGGTGAGAGAGAGGATTAGGGGATTGGCATCGGAGGAATTAGGAGATTGGACGAGGGCTTCGCCGGAGGAGGACGAAGGGTGGATTACTGTGAGGGAGGAAATCATCGATTGCAGCCTTGCAGATGGACAAGTTGAGATTTTTTTGTTGAAGGATTTCATGATTTGGTGATTTTTAAAGCTCAGTCTGAGGTTTCTTTGTCGAATGCGTACGTTCCGCCATTGGTGTCCTTTCCCAGCTCTGATTCTTAGAACAACGGAGGGATTTATTATGTCAGATGGGCCACATAATTAGTTCTTTTACAGATTGACTTTGTAGTACTTTGTTCTCTCTGACAGTAAACCCTTCTTTAGCCCTGAAGCATCTGAAATTTTCTCGGCCCTGAGAGCATCTGAAATCATGAATAATTTGATAATATCATAATATTGAGGTTTTAAGAAAATTTTGTAATTTTTTAGGCCTGAAAGCATCTGAATGTTGCAAAAAATAAAATTTAAATATATTGATGTTTTTTGGGGAACAAAAAGATTTGCAAGTTTTCTACGTATTACTGATGACATGATAATGTGCCAGTTTTTTTTTTTTTTTGTTGCAAACATCATGAAATTTTTTTTTTTTGCAGATCAAACCTCATAAAATTCCGTCATTGTTTAATTATTTATAAAAAAAAAAAAACTTGATCAAATGATAAATAGAAACCTTCTTAAAAGCTATTTTTTTGTAAACATAAGAACAAACCATTTAATGACATTTAATATATGCTAAATATTATCATTAAGGAAATCCCAACTAATTTTAAAAATTTTATAATTTATAATATTTATGATTAATTATCATTAAATATTATGATTATACATCTTAATGATGATTCGATGATTTTAAGAAACTTGAAATCATGCATGCACTAGGATGAAAATTATGATTCTCAATCCACCCAATTAAATTTTAATGATTTGACATTTAAATGGAAGAAACAATCATGTTATTCTCTTTAACTAGTACAAGAAAATTGTGCATTAGCAGATGCCCAAATTTGTCAAAAATCACAAAATTCAGTCGAAAAGTTTTCTTTTCTAGTAGATTTCTGGCAGAACTTCACTCGATGTTAAAACACGCGTTGGAAACCTTTTCGAATGGAAAAGTGCCGCCGGAAATATTTCTAGCCGGCTTACTGACGGAATAAAGCGGTATGATATGTCGTTATTTAGTCATTAGTACCGACGGTCTATCCACCGGAAAATCCAACGCTACATTTTCGACGGACTAAATTTTTTCCGGTAAATAGAGATTTTCATGTACTTAACATAATTAAACTAATGATTTGCACGGTTTTATTTATTTTTAAGGTGAACTAATGATTTGCATGCTTAAATATAGTTTTATCAAAAAATATATTTTACTGCTATATATGATACAATCTTATTACACAAAACTATAAGGATACTTCCCCATTATAAGTTATAATAATTTATCATTAACTCTAAAAGTTATATTTTCATTCCCCTATATATAATAGATGTAAGATACCTAAACATATTACATCTAGATTTACTTAACCTTGTCTTCTAATAAAACTAAATAATATTTGTCTAACACATATAATATAAAATTGTATATCATATATGTAATCTTTATTCAACAAAGGTTTTTTTTGGATGATTGCATTATTTTATAAAATTGATTGAAAAATTATTGTGAACATTATAAAAAATATGACGTTTTCGCTATAGTTCATATCGGTAGTTTATAAGTTGCTGTTATAGAGAGATATATACAATGATTTTAACTGTCACTAAAATCTCTTAAACATTCATAACTTTGGCAGCTAATTAGTAGAGGCAATTTTAAAAGTCGCTGCTGCAGATAATTATGACTCCCCCCGTTTTACTGTTTGATCCCCTAACCTTCGAGCTTGCTCAAGCCCGCCATCCAAATCCCTCTCTTATGATCCCGATGCTTTCCTCTCTCTCACTATTTAAAACAACTTTACATCTAAAGTTGCACAAAGCACATTCCACAATTGAATTTTTTTAAAAGTATGAGAAAGCAGTAAAAAAGTAGCAGCCAAACGAAATTATGATTACTATTTGAAAAACATAACTAACATAAAGCTATCCCAAATATACTCTAATTCTAAAACAATAGTATTCAAAATAAATAATATTTTGTTCTAATTTATTTATTTCAATGAATGTCTTACGTATTAAAACTGTATTATCTAAAAAAAAATAAGCTAAACACCTAGTTTTGAATACTCCTACTTCGCTAATACAAAAATAAATGTACTCGATGCTAATCATATATGTATACCACTATATTTGAAGACTATTGGGTCACTCTCCAACAAAAGGCCAATTTACATACATAACCCTCAATCTTTAGGATTTATATATTTAATTAATATCTGAACTATATTATATATTTACATATATATCGCTCAAAACATTAAGATAAAAAAAAAACAAAGCCGTTATAAAATCTACTCCCATCGGCAACATGCCGTCTGAAGGGGTGTCAATATTTGACACGATCCGAAAATCCGATCCGAAAATTTCAGGTTAGGGTCAACCCGAACCCGAAACGGGTTGGGATCGGGTTCAGCATTTCAACCCATTTCAAAAATCGGGTTCGGGTTAACCCTTTGACCCGAAAACCCGATTTTGACCCGGCAACCCGAGATTGACCCGATTTTAACCCGAAAAGAGGAGATTGACCGTTTTGACCCCAAAACTAACCTTTTTTTTGTTGGAAACGGGTCATTCGGGACGTGTCGGGTTGACCCGGACGCGAAACGGGTCGGGTTCGGGTCCGGAAAACTGACCCGTTTTTAAAAACGGGTCAGATTTGGGTTGACCCGAATAGTGTAGAGTCAAATTCGGATTCGACCCGAACCCGACCCATGACCCGATTGCATATGGCACCGAACTCTTCTTCGTTTCACACCATATAATGGAAGACGCGTGAAATAGCAGAAACTTTTTGAAGCTGCTATTTTTATTAATCTTATTAATTCGTATTCATTTTTTTGATTTATTGATTAGGAAAATAAGTGATATCATTAATCAAAATTGTTTTCTAAACAATTTTATTTGGATTATGCATTGTTATCACGGCATGTAGTATCATCCATTTTTTTTCTTTAAGAACTTTAAAAAGTAATTAATTTTGCTTTCTCATACAAATAAATTTAAAAGTAATTTTGCCATATTTGAGTTATTAAGTCAAATTCGTACGCACATCATCTATTGATAAGTATTCAAAACTCCCAACCAATAGACCAAGATGAGCTATATGTACAGTCGTGATTGACCTGTTCGTCCAATTTGGAATCCGATTCTGATTCCTCATCGGATTATTGTGGTGGTTCTGATCCTAGTCAGGATTTTAAACTGGTTCGTGATCGACTTGTTCTCTCTGTCGCCTCTTGTGGAAGATTTTGTGGGCGAGGCAGGAGAGGAAGATATCCCATTTATTTCCCGTGAATTTGCTATATTTATTTTTTTGCTACTTTTTTGGACTTCTGGCCTGTGCTGTGGGTTGACGGATTTCTAAGCTATGATGTGGCTGGGGCTCGCTTCCTCTGCGTCATAGCTGGTGGCAACCTGCGGTGATGTCTTCGCCTTATTGGATGGTCCTTGCGTGACTTCGGGGGTGCTGGGAGTCTCGGCCTTTACTGAGCCCTCGTTTGGAGTTCTCTTTGTACTTTTTGCTGTTTCTTTTTGGTCTTTTTGGGCTTTTGCTCTATATATTTTGTAATCTTTCTTTATTTCAATATATTGATCTTTTGGTTTAAAAAAAAAGAGCTATATGTACAGTCTTCTCTTATTTGATTAATTATATTGCTAGAACACTTGTTTTAATGTTTGATTTACAACTAATTAAAAAGGATTTTCTTAATTTCCACGAGAGAGACCTATTTTTTTAGAGTAGTTCTAAATTTTTCATAAATTTTATAATCACCTTTATAAAAATTTGAAGCCGTCATAAACAAATCATAAATCTCACTGCCCATTGTTCGCACAAAATAATTTTTCTTGTTTGGGGCTTTTCAAAAGAGCTTTAAAGACTTCCCTATTTGTGTTATATATCTAATAAATTCTTAAACAATAAGGAAAACTAACACTTACATTAATTTAGGGGATGATACTATGTTATGAATTGATCCAGTTTTATGTTATTTTGTTCGTGTATGAAATAGGGCGACTCTTCAAAAGATGAATTAAATAAATGAATAACAAATTCATGTGAATCCTCTCCCTCTCTCTCTATTCTGCGCCTCTCTCTCTCATCCAAGAATTCGCTTCCTCATTCAAGAATCCTAACTTACTCTATACAAATTAATATTTAGTCATTCAGTTACCTTTGAGATAGTTTCCTCATTGTTTGATAATGCTAATCTAAAAGCTCAAATAAGAAAACTTTCTCAAACAAAGCATCAAATAAAATCTAAACAAATCGAAAAAAGTAATTGTGACTGATGAAATAATCTACCTCTAACCAAAATTTGTATATCCCTTCAAAGAAAATAAATCATTACGGCATATGTTATGTTAATAAAAAATAAAAATAAAAATTGAGTTAGAATATCTGATTAAAATTTGGTTTTTAAATTATTAAATTTATTTTTAAATGAGTGTAATATATAAATAATAAATAAATTTATATATTACACTCTCCTCAAAATAAATTTAAAAATACTAAGAAAATAATTCCAAATTCTAATCAGAATATTCTTAAATATTTTTTTCCATAGCTAAGAGAATTATTTATGATCCCGGTGTCATAATTAATCCTTCTCCTTTTCTTAAAAACAGAGCTAGAAATAGACGCCAACGACGGTGAAGAAACACCAAGTTTATCTTCACCTTCGTATTCAACTCTATCGCTCGTGCTCGCCTCTCTCACAGTAATCCACATTCCGTCCTCCGGCGAGCAGCTTGCCCAATTTGGCCTCCCCTCCTCCGACGCCATTGCTCTAATTCTTTCTCTCGCCCAATCTTCATCTTCCTCTAATAGAACCAAATCCAACATTTTCGTTCCATCAAAAGTCGATTGAACCGGAGAGAATGAAACGCCCAGCACGCTCATTGGAGTTCTATATCGCGCAGAGCAAGCAATGTCTTCCTTTTCAATTTTTGATGCTGATGAGAGATCGACGAACGAGTGCGATAAGAGCATCTCTGCAGTCCATCGATTGTTGGGGTCCTTCACAAAGCAACGCCGGAGGAAATCCTTCCCCTCCTCCGACATCGTCGGAGGGATCTCCGGCAGCTCATCGTCGGATCCGATTCTCATCAGCAGACCCCAAATCCCCATTTCTGATTGATCGGTGCACTGCCATGGAGACCGACCAGAAATCATTTCTACCGCAGTGCACCCAAATGCCCAGATATCCGCCGCTGCCCTGTATTCCTTTCTTGTAGCTGATTCCGGTGCAATGTACATTGGTGTTCCCCTGATTTCCATTCGCGCTGAAGAAGGGAGGCAGAAGAGAGTGGGGCAGATTTGACGGCATGTATGGTCGGAGCGGGGTAGCTCCGGCGAAAGGCGAGGTGGACGGCACTGGAGCTTCCTCGACCGATAGCGGAGCCTCTCACCCAATCCATCTTGTATATTAGGAAATTAAGAAGCAGAGATACTTAGCTCTTTCTAGGAATCTTAAGGTCACGGAGCGTACTGGTTATGAGAACTTCCTGATCTAATTATATATAAATGGTAAATCTCTCATCTCTGGAACTCGTAACATCACCTCCTTGAAAAAAGGAATGTAAATAAAATGAACCATATTTTTCTCCCCGTTTTTTTTTTTTTAATTCTCCCTAAAATTAAATTTGATCCTAAAATTCTGGCTATGAATTGCAAAATCTTGTTGGTTAAATTTAGGAGCACCTGCTCCAGTTTTTTTTCCTCACGTGTAAATAAATAAATCACATGCAAATTTTGTATTCATATTTATCCTAACAAAATATTTTTCAATTATTACATGCTATAATTAAATCGAGCATCTTCATTTGAGAAAGTCAACGAGCCTAAGATCAATTAATTTTGAAATAATTAAAACACATAATGTTGAAAAATCAATGAAATGAATATAGGCTCCACATTATAGTGCTTTAGGATTTGGGCTGCATTTACAAAATGCGACTTTAGAAAATTATAAACAGTGCTATGTGCCTTAAATAAAGAGGTGGAGGGCAATTGGAGCTTGAATTGGAGAGCTATCTCTAATGTATAATGTCGCTAATATATGTAGTTCAACCTAAATCATATGATTGTCGTCATATATCTAACCACCATCCCTCGGATGTTGTATTTTACCATCTTCACCATCTTCCAACCGCCACACTCTATTTGCTATCGTCCATCCATCAACACCCAGGAGTAGAACCGGTCTCTCTTTTGAGGGTGAGAAAAATAAGATTATGAAATGCATAATCTTATATATGTAATAGAAAAATGAAAAATAGAACTCAAATAGCTACATTTTTTAAAAGTGAGTAAGATAATTAAAATGATTATTTTTTTAAGCAAAAAAAGAGATTTTAGAGTTATCAATTGTCCATCCTTAGCTTTTCCTGATTCCTCCTCTGCCAACACCAGATTGATATTGTTTGATTGCCGTCATCTTCTTTCAACACTTCACCAATAATTTTAATTAAAATCATAAGAGACCATGTTTGTAGTTCATATAAACTTTGTAATTTTTTCTTCTCCAATTAAGGAAAGAGTATACATATATTATAATTTCTTTTAACATATTGAATTATTTCAGCTTAGCTAAATCCTATGATTTTTCCCATTTTGAGTTTTTAGCATAAAAATTAAAAAATGCCCAAGGAATTTGTTTTTTTTTTTCCCTATATTTATTGAATATTCATATAAAATTAAGACATTAAACACTCACTTTATCATGCACCACAAATATTCTAGCAAGCTAAAAAATTATAAAGTAACATTCAGATGAGAATTAATATTACACCTGGAAATAAAGTAAAATTGGCCCTTTCCTGAGAATTAATATTACACCTGGACGCAATCACTTATTTTATTCGATAGCCAACTCTTATTGATCTGCTAATTTCTTTTTATTTTGGAGCTTCTATGTAACGTCTCAAATTTTTAACTATCGAGATATTATCCTCTTTGACATAAATGTATGTCTCATTATTTTGTCATGTTGGTATTACTTTGTAAAGGTCACCCATCACAGGATGAGCACGTGCGCTGAATTGCGGAATTTCTTAAATGAAATTTCAAATTTTCAATCATTACACTAAAAGACGTATCGATATTTAAGAATTTAACTTATTTTAAGGATTTTCTCGTTATATTTCTCAAGCCCAAAATTCACACCTTATATATACTCGACTACTGACTCTCCTGATTGGGCTAAGTATTTATGACATAATAAACACTCTTTAATTAAGATATTCTGTTCATAATTGGCTGGTTCTAAATGATGGTTTGAAAACAACTAAGACCCTCATCAAGAGAAATATTCAGGTGTCTCCTACTTGTGTTCTTTTTTTTTTTTTTTGGGGTATCGGTCTTCGGCCACTAATCTCCCTGGTCGACCTAGCATGCAACCCACACCAATTTACACGGGCCGACACTTAAGGCTGTCACGAAGTGCCAAGGGATTCGAACTTGGTACCTGGCCTTTGGCCAGCCAAGTCTCCACCACCAAGACACCCCGCGGTGGGTACCTACTTGTGTTCTTTGCAATCACTTTTTTGAAAGCTCTGAACATTTGTACTTTGAATGTGACTTTAGTTTTCAACTATTGTATAAATTTTTACCTTGCTTGGAAAATTTTTTACTTGGGCCAAATCTGCAACAAATTTTAAATTTTACTGAAGAGTGGACGGATTTTCCTTAACATATAAAACCTGCTATCTCCTTACAATCTGGGTTGTGGTACATTACTCTTGAAAATATTGGAATATCAGGAAATTTGGAAGAAATGCTTGTAGGTTTGCCACGGTTTATTGTTTAACAAAAAGGCTATTCAGTTTAAGCTTCTTACGTGGAAATATTGTATAACTTCCTAGACTTTACTTGGATCTAATCTAATTGGGAAGCGGCTGCTTTGTCACCTTCGTGGGCTTTGTTTAGCTTTGATTACTGGATTGTGATGATTGGCTTTTGCCACTGCGGTTTTGCTCCCTGGATGGTCTCTGGTTTATCTCAGGCAAGCGGGAGATTTTGATTTTGGACTGATGATGTCTAGGGGTATCAAAATTGGACCCGGCCCGAGAATCCGACCCAAAAATTTCAGGTTCAAATTGACTCGAACCCGAATTGACCCGAACTTGAATTAGGTCGGGATCGGGGCTGGAAAACTGACCCGTTTGCAAAACCGGGTCCAATTCGGTTGACCCGAAAACCTAAGAATGATCCGGAAAAACCCGTCTGCCCTGCCTGCCCACCTGCCCTGGTTGCCCCGCCTACTCCGGCTGTCTCGCTACCCTGCCTGCCCACCTGCCAGCGTTCATCGAGCCGCATAGCCAACCCACGTAGCTTGCCCGCTTGCCCCCGTTGCCCCGCCTACCACGCTGTCGCGTCTGCCGAGCCTCTTGTGACCGCGTCTGCATAATGCCACTGTTGAATGCCGGCTAACCGCGATGCCAAAGCCGAACGCCGGCCGCCGAAGTCACGCAAGTTCTGCAGAAGCGGGTCTGGTCAAGTTGACCTGAACTCGAAGCGGGTTGGGTTCGGATCCGAAAAACCAACCCGTTTGCAAAAACGGGTCGGGTTCGGGTTGACCCAAATAATGCCAGGTCAGTTCCTGGTTCAACCCGAACCCGTCCCATAACCCAAAATTGACACCCCTAATGTTGTCTAATATTTCGTTTGGGACGATTTTTTTACTGATTTTTAAAACAGTTTTTGAGTATAAAATTTTTAACTTGTGTACTAAAAAACTATTTTAAAAAACAATAATAAAACTATCTTAGTTTTGGAACGAATTTCTTATTAATTCTTAAACTAACTTTTTAATACAAATATTTTAATTTTCATATTAAAAAAATACTTTATGAAGTAATAAAAAAACCGTCACGACAAATCATCTCCTGCTTCAGCTATGACATAACTGCTGATCATGGTGACGACGACGAAATCTATCATCTCTACAACAAATCCCTTGAATAAGCAACCAGCTGTTAACAATAGAAATATGTTATACTTACCGTGTGTATTAGGCTCCTACTCACTGGACTTTCCTGTAATTATTTACTCTTCTTGTTGTCTTCTACTCTATATATAATTCACTGTAGCCAGATAATAGTATGAGAAAAACATTTACTCTTTACATTCTCTGTTCTCCTTCGTCCTGTTCTCACCTTACATGGTATCAGAGACAGTGATTTCTCCTCTCTCCCGTTCTTGATTCTTCTTCGCCGTTCATGGCTACCACATCCAACACCTCTTCCCCCAGCCTCTCCTCTGCGGAAGAAATACCACCGTCCCACCCACCATCTATTCCGGCATCTTTAAAAATTCTAATGAGCCACCTCAAAAGTGTCGTCGCCCAACCTCTCAACACCGACAATCACCCCTTATGGCGTTCACAGGTGCTCAAACTCTTCAAAGCTAATGGCTATCAAGGATTCTTGGACGGTTCCTCCCCTCCACCTCCTCAACTGACGACCGTCGACGGCTCCTCCACTCCCAATTCCCAATACGACGCATGGCTCCTCCAAGATCAAAACCTCGTTGCTGCCATGTACTCCATCATCTCACCCACCGTTCTGCCATACGTTCTCTCCGCCAAACACTGTGCCGAAATCTGGGCGATTCTTGATCGTCGCCTTCAATCAAGCACAAGATCAAGAATCATTCAACTCCGGCATGAACTTCACTACCTTACCATGAAAGACAAAACGATGTCCCAATATCTTCTTGACATCAAAGCCAAGGTCGACGCCCTTGCTGCCGCTGGCGCAACCATACCTATTGAAGAAGTTATTCACTACACCTTGGAAGGCCTTCCCCAAACATATCAAGCGTTCAAAACAGCGATACGTACCAACCGTCAACCTCTTGATCTTGACGAGCTTTATACTCTCCTCTGCAGCGAAGAGCTTAATCTTGCTCACGAAGCTACTCGGGAGCTTCAATCCCTTCAACTCGCTGGCAACACCACGGTGCTCGCCGCTACTCGCGGTCGTGTTTGTGGTCGTTCCTCCAATCGTGGACGAAATTCTTACAACACTAGATCCAACCCAAGCAACAACCGCAGCTCAAGAACCGCAAGATCCGCGATAACTTGTCAAATCTGCGGCAAGCCTGGTCACTCTGCCGTCAAATGTTGGCATCGACATGATGACGACTACAATTCTGAACAACCAGCTGCTGCTTTATTCACCTCCCCGGCAACAAACTCCTCCAACGAATGGTTTCTTGACAGCGGAGCATCCTCGCATCTCACCTCCAATCCGCACAATCTTCACACTTCTCAACCGTACACAGGGAACACTCAAGTCACTCTAGGTAACGGTCACCAAATTCCCATTCAAAACATCGGTAATGGTCTCCTACCTACCCCGCAAGGTAGCCTTTGCCTAACTCATTTAAATATGGTTCCTAACTTATCTTTTAATCTGATTTCCGTTCACAAACTTACTCATGACAATGACTGTCTTATTACCTTCTCTTTTCACGGTTATGAACTCAAGGATCGGAAGACCCGCCGAACTCTTCTCAAGGGTCCGTCTATTAACGGTCTCTATCCAATACAAGCCCCGCACCAACCCGCCAACGCCACCTCTCAACTGGCTCTCGTCTCTGTTCAATCCGTTCCCGACCTCTGGCATCGTCGTCTTGGACATCCCTCACCGACCACGCTCTCTCATCTCGCCAATCAATATTCGAATATATGTATTTCTTCATTTAAATTTCTTTGCAACTCATGTAAAATGGCCAAGAGCCATCGCTTACCTTTTAATAAATCTCAATCCACTAGCTCGACTCCATTTTATATAATTCATTCTGATGTCTGGGGACCTTCCCCATTCATCTCTAACAATGGCTACAAATACTATGTCAGCTTTATAGATGATCACTCCAAATTCACCTGGGTGTATCCGCTTAAACAAAAATCTGAAGTATTTGTCAGATTCTTAGAATTTCAAAATCTGATTTACCGCCAATTCCAAGCTCATATAAAAATATTTCGAACCGACGGCGGAGGCGAATACATTAACAAATATTTCCAAACTCATCTAACAAATCAAGGCATTCTTCACCAATTTACATGTCCGTACTCCCCACCTCAGAATGGTGTTGCCGAAAGAAAGCATCGGCATATCACCGAAACCGTTCGCACTCTTATCTTCACTGCCTCCATCCCCAATCACTTATGGGTTGACACTCTTCTCACCGCTGTCTATCTCATTAATCGTCTACCCTCTCCCAACACTCACAATAAATCTCCCTACACGATTCTTTACAAAACCAGTCCGAATCTCAGTCACCTCAAAGTTTTCGGATGTCTTTGCTACCCCTGGCTCAAACCGTACGCAACCCACAAACTCTCGCCTCTCTCGCATCCGTGCGTATTCATTGGTTATGCTCACAATCAGAAAGGCTATAGATGCCTTGATATCAAGACTAATCAAATCTATGTGTCACCCCATGTAGTCTTCAACGAAACTATTTTCCCTTTCTCCCAACCTACCGAGACCACAGTAAACACTTCATCTCAGAACCTCCACTTACCACCTCTTTTACTTGTTCCCACTTCCAGTCTACCTCTACCCACTCATTCTCAGTCACACAAGCCTTCACATCACTTGGATCATAATCCCACCGTTCCAGCACCTGTATCTAGAAACCCGCCAACAACACCACATTCCTCTTCACTCGTTTCCCAGCTCTCTACCTCCACTCATGCCCAGCCTACCACCAACGGCCCTGCTCAACAAATTACTCACCCTATGCTTACCAGATCCAAGATCGGCCACAACAAACCCAAGACCATCTTTAATCTTTCTCACATAATTCATACCGAGCCAACCACGTACAATCAAGCCGTCAAAAGCGACCACTAGCGAGCAGCCATGTCTCAAGAATTTCAAGCACTACAAACGCAAGGTACCTGGGATCTTGTACCACCAAACTCAAACCAAAATGTAGTCAGTTGCAAATGGACATACAGAACAAAACTCAAATCCGACGGCTCAATCGCATGATACAAGGCTCGTCTTGTTGCCAAGGGATTTCATCAAGAGCACGGGCTAGACTACACCGAAACTTTCAGCCCGGTTGCAAAAATTCCAACAATTCGGGTTCTTATTCTCCTAGCCCTGCACTTCAACTGGCCAATTCATCAGCTCGATGTTTCCAACGCCTTTCTGCACGGTAAACTTTCGGACACCGTTTATATGCAACAACCTCAAGGATTTCAAGATGCTCTTCATCCCAACTACGTCTGCAAGCTCAATAAGGCGCTCTATGGCCTCAAACAATCTCCACGGGAATGGTACGCTACTTTATCCACTCACCTTCAATCCTTTGGGTTTACTATAAGCTCGGCTGACCCCTCTCTTCTTACCTACAAATCAAAATCAACTCGGCTCTACATCCTAATCTACGTCGACGACATACTTCTCACCGGAAACTCATCTACCGAAATTGATCGTCTTCTTACAAGTTTACACAAGAAATTCCAGATGCGCAATCTAGGTACTCTTGCCCACTTCCTAGGAATACAGACCGTGCACACCAACTATGGAATTCTTCTTCATCAGCAACAGTATGCCCACCGCATATTGGCCAAAGCCGGAATGCAGAATGCTAAGCCGGTTGCCAATCCTTCATCCGGAAAATCCTCTCTAAACAGCAATCCAACCAACAAATTCGCAAATCCTCACCTTTACTGTCAACTAATTGGATCGTTACAGTACCTTACCCTTACCCGTCCGGACATACAATATGCCGTTCATCAACTCAGCCAAGCAATGCACCAGCCGCTAAACAGCAACTTCAATGCTCTAACCCATCTACTCAGGTATATTCAAGGTACAACCGACCATGGTCTTCCTCTTTATCGCGATGAGCTAACCTTGCAGGGATACTCGGATGCCGACTGGGCAAACAACATTCAAGACCGGAAATCAATATCTGGGTACTGCAACTTTCTAGGCAAATCACTGATTTCCTGGCGAGTCAAAAAACAGGCAACGGTTGCCCGCTCCTCCACCGAAGCCGAGTATCGCGCATTGGCTGCTGAAGCCGCTGAAGTGCTATGGCTTCGTCAACTTCTTGAAGAACTTCACATTCCACAACCGGATCCAACCACCGTATACTGCGACAACACCTCCGCTATCGCTCTATCCAACAACCCGATCTATCACGCTCGGACCAAGCATATCGATGTCGACTGCCACTTCATCCGTGATAGCATCAAGTCCAAGCATCTCACCGTTCATCACATCTCAACCAACGATCAACTAGCCGACATCTTCACTAAGCCTCTACCCACACGGCGATTTAAACTTCTATGCAACAAACTGATCGTCGCTCCCCCTCCATCAGCTTGACGGGGGCTGTTAGCAATAGAAATATGTTATACTTACCGTGTGTATTAGGCTCCTACTCACTAGACTTTCCTGTAATTATTTACTCTTCTTGTTCTCTTCTACTCTATATATAATTCACTGTAGCCAGATAATAGTATGAGAAAAACATTTACTCTTTACATTCTCTGTTCTCCTTCGTCCTGTTCTCACCTTACACCAGCGGCTCCATCTCCAATGCCATCTGCCGTGCGGTGGGGATCCATCCACCTCGGCCAAGGCCCTACAAATATTTTAATTTTCATATTAAAAAATACTTTATGAAGTAATAAAAAAACCGTCACAAAAAATCATCTCCTGCTTCAGCTATGACATAACCGCTGATCATGGTGACGACGACGAAATCTATCATCTCTACAACAACTCCCTTGAATAAGCAACCAGCGGCTCCATCTCCAATGCCATCTGCCGTGCGGTGGGGATCCATCCACCTCGGCCAAGGCCCTCATCCTCGCTATGTGATACGCTCACTGTAACATTAAACCCTAGCAGAAGAATGCCATGAGAAAATAAGTGGAGCGATGTTGTATTTAGTTCTAGAATCTGCTTTCAAAAATGAATTTGAAGCAAGCTGCGTTAGACATGTAGGGATTGAATTGCACGATATCAGAAATGGTGTCATGACACTGAGGATTCGAAGTATGAAACTTAGTAGTTGATGTTTCAAATCGGGGTTCGCGGAGATTTAATGGAGATCCTGCCTAAGATGTCAGAGGAGGGAAAGGATGCGTTGCTTTGAGAAAGAGTCCAGCAATCGATAGGCTATGGAGATGCTCTTATTAGGCCAATTCATGATTTCCTCCTCAAAATTAGAATCAAATGAGGAAGTCATGGCATGCCCTATTCCATTGTCTCCTTCAAGAACTGCGGAAATGGTAGATTCCTCGCCCACCTTCTTCCCAAGTCCAAAGCCGACGATCTTTGCCCGCTTGATCTCCATCGGCAAATCAGTATATTTTGGGGATTGATGTCGCAGTGAGCATATCCCATGGTGTCGGTGCGGAGTAGGCTGAGGGGGATGGACGGGAGGTAGCGATAGCGATGGGGCCTGGGGGTCTCCAGTAGAGCTCCGGCAGCACGGTACATTCATGGCATCAGGGATGGAGCAACATAAAGTGTATTGCAGCAGGCAATTCCACTATCCAAAGGCTCAGTAGTGATTTCATGGCTGAAGCAGGTGAATGATTTAGGGCAGCCGTAGAGTTCGGCGATTATGGCCTAATCAGGAGTAGGATGTATATGACGAGAGCAGCTCCGGCGAAAGGTGAAGTGGGCGGCATTAGAGCTTACTCGGCCTATGGCGGAGCCTCTACCCGCTCCGCCACAGAAATCAGAAAAAGAAGCAGATTATTGTATCGTTTTAGGAATCTTATGGACGCAAGAGGGCTAGTCGTGCCGATCAACGATGGTTGGGGGTGTCGGGACTCGGGAGGAACTACAGGTGTATGATAAATCGATGGAAAATCGTGACACGACATTCTTAATAAGTATCAGGTGCAGATTTCTAGAGGAGCGTAGGTGTGTTAGACTCTAATTCTTTCATGAATAAAAGACTTATAATAATCTATAGATTTTTCATAAGAAAATTCCTTCAAATATTGAAAATTTGTATGGAAGCGTCGTGGCACTTGTTTCTAGCATAGTTGCAGTTGCACTTTGGCTGTTCTTGTATCTTTTATTTTAAGGCTTGGTCGTGCAAAGCATGTCCACTCAAGTGTTGGCATATGCTTTTGGATTCTAGGATTGTTGAATGTTCAAGGGGTGGAACTATGCGCTACAATTTGAGCGCTAACACGCCTAAGTCTTAATATATATATATATATAATATTATATATATAATATACTATAATATATTCATTATATATATATATATATAGATAATATAATAATATAATATATAAAAATATACTATCATTAGACTATACTACATCCACTATCCCAATTTTAAGTACCTAAGTCATACCTTATCCACCACCATTCAATTCGATTGGCCGAGAAGGAGAGGACGAGAATAGACGGAGAGAGAGGGGGAAAGGAAGAATGAAGAGAGAAGAAGAAAAAATTGCCCACCGGAGATGTTTTCCTTTATTCCTCTCAATTATAATTTACCGCTGTAGTTCTTCGCCAATAAAGTACAAAATGTCGATATATATACACAAGCGTTTGGCTTGCCTACAGAGAAACTAACTAGAAAAATTATCAATTGACTCTACAAACTATTTAGATTATGTCTTCATTTAGGACGATTTTTTATCTACTTCTGAAACAGCTTTTAAAAACTTTTTATCCACTAAAATCTGCTTTAGAAGGATTAAAAAAGCCGTTAAGTCAAGATTCGCAATTCAAGTATGTTACATTTTATCCTACTAAGTATCGTCATTACTCCTTAACCATTCCAACTGTAAATAATCGAGTATGACTTTTTAGACATCTTAACACTTATCTATCTCTTTTTTGATTTTAAATTCGTGAGATAAAATAAAGAACACGAAAAAATCAGTATCATGAGTATTTAGTATGGAACCAATTTGATCTATTTTTTTTAATGAATGGGTAGTTTACTGCATCTAAAGCTTTAGCTTTTGGAAAATGCACAGAGAGCAGATTCTCACTCGAATTAAAGTTTCATTTTGGTTACGCATTGTTTATTATATAAAGTAATAATTTTTAGCTGTTAAAAAAATAATTTTTATACTAAAAAGTACAGCTAAGAAAACCGTGAAGCCTTTAGGCTCTTTTGTGACCAGGCTTTTTTACTGTTTCTTAAACCGCTCAAATACAAAATTTATAATTTTTCATTAGGAAAAGCGGCTTAAGAAGCCACTTAAGAAAGCCGCTCCAACCGAACTAACGCCAAGCCTAAATTAGCTTACTTTAGAATGATTCAGATTTTACATTCAATCAGCTTCGTGTTTAGCCATTTTGTATGAAGCATAAGTCACTAATATGCGGAAAGTTTATTTCTGAAACAAATTGGAGTATTATTTAATGAGCGGCCAATGGGCCACCAGGCCCACTTTAGGCACCTTTTTTTATTAAGAACTTAGACTTTAACTAAGGGTCTTCAGTTTGATCTTTTACCCCGCATATGTATTTATGTTTTAATTTACCTTAAAGTTGATCAAAATATTAAAAAAAACATGTTAATTTTTTTAATTTTATTAATATTATTATTTCCGACCCCCCACATAGGTGATAAAGCTTAATGTTGCTATTGTTATTTGTTGTATATTTATTAATTCATTTATTTTTTCTGTCATCAAGTTTGTGATAAACCTCTCAGTAATATTAAGACATAAAAATATACATATCTTAAAGGATTTTATTATTCAAAAATCTCAACCAATAAATTCAAAGAAACTACATAATACCCTAAGTTATAATATATCATTGCATCGCAATAAAAAATTCTTGTAATATACAAG